>NW_015659390.1:318210-432482 GCF_001515625.1 Sinocyclocheilus rhinocerous
GCAAATTCTTTAAATATAAAAAACGTACTTACAGGCTGTGAGTCAGAAGCGCCAGACTGTCCTTGCAATGTTGGCTGTGCCCCACTATAGAGAAACTTTATGTCCTCTTTTAAGGCCAAACAAAGTGGTTTTGCTTTCACAAAGAAACACACAGCAGCTTGAGTGAGCGGCGCCCGGCGGATTCGACAAAGGAAGCTTGCGGCAACCACATATGACGACCCGTGCTGGACTTTGCTTTGTCCACGGTGAAAGCCGATCCGGCGATCCACAGCGCGAAGTTGATGTATTTCCCTTTAAGATCTAATTCCTATGTTGGCAAAGCTGAATTTTCAGCAGCCATTACTCTAGTTTTTAGTGTCATGTGATCTTTCAGAAATTATTCCAATATGCGGATTTGGTGCTTAATTATTATTGGGGCTCATTTATTAATAATGGTCTTATTATTAATACTGACAACAGTTTTTGCTGCTCTGTATTTTTGTGAAATAGTGATATATTTTTTAGAATTCTTTGATTTAATATAAAGTTCAAAAGAACAGTTTATTTGGAATAGAAATCTTTTGTAACATAAATGTATTTGTTATCAAATTTAATCAATTGAATGTGCCCTTGCTGAATACAAATATTAATTTCTTCTTTAAAAAAATAATTACACTGTCATTCAAAAGTTTGAGGTATCACGGTTTCCACAAAAATATGAAAAAGCAAAAAAAAAATGTTTGAGCAGCAAATCAGCATATTAGAATGATTTCTAAAGGATCATGTGACACTGAAGACTGGAGTAATGGAAAATTCAGCTTTATCATCACAGGAATAAATTGCACTTCAAAATGTATTCAAATAGAACACAGTTATTTTAAATTGTAATAATATTTAACTATATTATGGTTTTACTGTATTTTTTAATCAAATAAATGCACCCTTGGTGAGCATAAGAGACTTACTCAAAAGAGACTTTTTTTTAATTAATATTTTTATTGAAGGAAGAACAGAGTGACGTATTACAGACCCACAACCCACAAAAAACAATGAATAATCTTAATAAATAAAAACTAATTCCAAAAATGGAAAAACAAAATCTCGAAGTTTTGATATTACAAACAATGATGAAATACTTGACATTACTGTTAGCCTATTGTGTCTGATTGCGTGATCCATTTCAATGTGCAACAGGCATTTTAATTTCACTATTAATTTTAGTTTGGGGGAATAGTTATGCCCTTTTCAAAATATGTAATCATTGGAGTAAAAACCATGCTGAATAAAAACGTTTGGTGGATCCTCGAAGAGAATATTTAATTTTCTCCCATTTCAAAAACAGCATCACATCACTAAGCCAGAGTGAAACTAAAGATGGTTTACTTGATTTCAAGTCCAATGGTTTTGGATTAGATGATGAAATATCTAAACAAGTGTGATCTGGCAGATTGTATTTTGAGGAGAGTGTTGAGAATGGGGCAAAAACATCATCAATAAAAGATCACTTAATCTGACAAGACCCGACTGTTGCCACTGACTGAAGACTGAGTCCAATTGAGCTGGAAGGAATAGGTGATTCTTGCATATAGGGCTGGCTATGGAGAAGTCTTTGAAACCAAAACATTGTCTAAATTGAAACCAAATCTGGAGGGTATTTGCTACGACTGGGCATTGAGTACACAATGAAATACAAATGGGCAATTTGGATAAAGCAAAAGCAGGAAGAGATGATGAAGTACAGGAATTATTATTCCAAACATTTGACCAGCCGTGTAGCCTACTACATCATCTACTCAAATAATATGCAGAGCTGTAAAGTGAATCAGTATCACCTAGCAAGTTTTTTCACCAAAAATTCTGCATGAATGGATAAATGTTTCTATTGAAGTTGGGACATTTAAGGCTAAAGTCTAATCTCGCTCCAAAAATTCAGCTATGGTTTTGATAACCATTGAACGCATCATCTCTGATGTACTTCCACATTGAAGAGGTGATGTCACTTTATTCACAAGCATGAGCCGCATTGCTGACCTGGGTGTGTGTGTGTTTGTTCTTTCCTCTTTCATAACAGGGACATGCAAGTTCCTTCTTTGGTCCGACAATGGGCCGCTACTCCTCTTTCCAGGTGCACATGACCGATGATATTCGCCACATCCAGAGTATGGACACAGGGGTGCTGTTTCTGACCAAAAACAACCTCAAATGCCTCACGCGAGGAGGTTTAATTATGTTTGATTATACGTGAGTTGCACACCCACATATACTATAATGATCGTTTGAAGATGTAAATGTAGGTATCATGTCCATACTAGCGCTTCTTTGTCGGAAACCCTCAAAGCATAATGTCATGCAGAACACAGGCATACTCTGCGAATACTGTAATAAAAGGTTTTATTTGCTTATGTATGCCTATGTGTGGGTGTTCATTCAGTTTTGTTTTTTTTCAGAACTGAGGAGGGTGCTGACATGCACAGTTTGATTCTGACCGATAATAACACATTGTTAATGGGGGGTCTGCAGAACTATGTGGCCGAATTGGACCTCACAACAGTACAGGAAACACAAAAAGTAGGATGATACAACACTCCTTCAGTAATACTTTAAAACAAACTGTACCTGTTTTATATAGCATTTATTAATGAAAGTTTTTAAAATAAAAATAAAAGAATAAAGGTAAAAAATTAAATGTACATTTTATAGTTCAGCTTTATCAAATTAATTTTTTTTTAAATCATTTAATTATTATTATATGAATATAAATATAGACAAGTAAATACATGTAAATATTCAAAATATGTACTGTATGTGTGTGTATTTATATATACATAATAAATATACACAGAAAACACATATATTATGCAAACTAAAACTTTTATTTTGTATGGGATTAATCGCGATGAATCGTTTGACAGCACTAATATATACAAGTATATATAGCAAAAAGTTTTCTTTTCATTTTATTATCTTTATCACTTATGGCTTTTGTGGGATATACTTAATGGGAATTTTACACTTATCTATAATAGATTAGAGGATGTTTCAGTAATAAAAGAGTCAGAGATCTTTTCCTGACATTTCATTTCCACTGTCACTCTAGTTTACTGTTGAGGTACCTGGAGTCGCCATCATGAGACAGTCCAATCGCTTCTTCTTTTGTGGTCACACATCTGGCAAGGTGAGTGAAGGAGTAAAGCGAAAATGGATGTGGAACAAATTGTTTCCTCCTTTCGCTTTTCCTGCAGAATAGAGGGATGTTGTGTATGAAAAGTTTTGCTCTGAGCTAATGTGGGAACATGCTGCCTACACTTTAGCTGTAAACACAGGTAGAATACATAGGGCTTTTTCTTTTTGTGCTTTCACACATTCCTAATTTTCTCACAGGCTGATCAATTCAGAATATTTAGTAGTTGGAATTTTCAGCTTGGCCACAAAATTAAGTGAAAGAGCTTAATGTGCATGGATCCATCTGTCTCACCATAACAACTTATATGGTGGTTCATTGAAAAACATGGAAAAAGATTTTAGTATTTCATTAGTAAATGCAGTTAATGTCATTTTCCAGCATGTAGTTGACATTTATTTAAATAGAATTTTTTTTTTTACTTTTTTTTTTACATTTATATATATATATGTATATATATTAAACTGAGAAAAAGCTAAATGATGACTAAACATTTTTAATTGGCGACCATATACTATATCTAAACATATAGCCTGTAAAATAGATAATTTACCTTATATTCTGGCATAGATTTATGGATAATGACAGATGACATAATGAAATTATTTTTCAAATGCATTCATCTATATGTATAACCTTATATAATCTCTGCAGTATGTAGTAAAATATATATGTAGTAATCAACATTCATTTAATCTCTTCATTGTCATTTGTGAATTTGTGTCAATTATTTTTCATAGGTGTCTCTGCGTGATCTACGCACATTTAAAATCGAGCACGAATTTGACGCGTTCTCTGGCAGCCTGTCTGATTTTGACATACACGGTAACCTGTTGGCAGCGTGTGGCTTCTCGAGCCGTGGCCTGAATGGACTGTCATGTGACCGGTTCCTCATGGTGTACGATCTGCGCATGATGAGGGCCATCACCCCACTGCAGGTCCACGTGGATCCCCTTTTCCTCCGCTTCATCCCCACATACACCTCCCGCCTGGCTATCATTTCACAAACAGGTATGATGCATGGACGTGTATGTCATGAAGGTGGTAGTACTGGTGGTATTTACCTAACTGTTGTCACTAAAAGGAGAACTTTAATGGTAATTTGCAGAATGCTATGAAAAATACACGGGATGGTATTGGTGTGGTTGCCACACCCAAGTGCCAACTGCCAACTGTCCCTGATGTGTTGAAGAAATGTTGGGGGATTTTTGTTTGCAACTTGTGAAGTATTTTAATCATCCATTAGTGGTCTTCTTTGGATTACCGTTGTTGTTCCCAGCCTCACCTTTAATCTAGTTATTTTCTTCTGAAGCTTACTGATGTTATTGCAGTTTTTCAGCATTCAGAAGTCCCACCTTACTTTCATTTCCCCTTTGGTGGTTGTCGTGTTGTCCACATAGATTTTCAGGCATGGGTCACATGAACTAATCATGCTGAAGGTGCAGACATGCATTACAAAGCACTTGGCTTGAAAACATTCTGACTCGATGCGTTTAACAATTGTAATTGTGTTGTATTTCCAAGTAGAAAATGAACAAAATGTAGGTGGGTTTTGGTTTTATTCAAAACAAAAAGCAAAAAAAGGAAGGAAACGTCATTAGAAATGCAGAGTTATTAAATGTTTTTTTTTATTTAAAGATTTCAGGTTAAACATAAAATCATTATTTTGAAATTAATTATATTGTAAATAAAAAATTATAAAAGATTGCATAAAAATAAAAGTCTTAACACTGTTTTAATTACAATAATTTTAAATAAAATTTTATAAGTACATTTTATTAAAAAAAATTAAAAAATGGGTGAAAAAGCCACTTGCTCTTGAGTTTAAACGTTGAATCAGATGTCTGATTTGAAATAAGCACTGTTACTGTCCTGTACTAGTCTATTTACTTTTTGGTTGTTTTTTAAATAATCATATTTACTACATGGCTTTTACAAAAATATTTGTGATTATTTTTTTGTCACTGAGATCCTAGTGTGTGAGTCTGTGTCTTTGTGTCTGTAGGTCAGTGTCAGTTCTGCGAGCCCACCGGCCTGGCCAGTCTGGCTGATATCTTCCACGTCAACACTGTGGGGCAGCTGCTGATGAGCTTTGATGTGTCCTCCAGCAAGCAGGCGCTCTCCTTTGGGGACTCTGGTGGCTGTGTGCACCTGTGGTCCAGCGCCCCAGAGGTGTCCTTTAACAGTTACTCCAGGGAGACAGAGTTAGCTCTACCCTGCCTGGTGGACTCCCTGCCCCAGCTGGACTGGAACCATGAGCTCATGCCTCTGTCTCTTCTACCCATGCCCCTCACCAGTACCGAGCCCCTGCTCTCTGATTGGCCCACCTCCCTTATTACACCCAGCCCCAGGTATGACTACACCTCGTATATACACTAGGGTCAGTAAGATATTTTAATGTTTTTGAAAGAATTCTCACAAAAACTGCATTTATTTGATCAAAATATAGTAAAAACAGTAATGTTGTGAAATATTATTGCAATTTTTACAATTAAATTTTTTCATTTTAATATAGTTTATTCCTGTGATGGCAAAGCAGAATTTTCAGCAGCCATCATTCCAGTCTTTACTGTTTTAATATGACAATTAATATGCTCAAGAAACATTTATTATTATTATTTAATATTAATATCAACAATATTGAAAACCATTTTGCTGCTTTATATTTTTGGATTGGATGACTAAAAACAAACAGCATTTATTTGAAATAAAAAATGTTTTGTAGCATTGTAAATTCTTTACTGTCACTTTTGATCAATTTAATGCATCCTTACTGAATAAAAGTTTTCATTTATTTCTGACATCAAGCTTTTGAACAGTTGTGTATATGTAAATATTTTAAAATAATAAGTAAAAGATGTAGTGCTTGAAGATACATTGAGATACAAGTGCTATTTTATATCAATTTATATGTATTATTACATTTATTTTGTTGTACAACTATTTATTTAGAGTTTGTTCATAGCAGATGTAAACTTAGGTCACATTTTTAATCCAATTTTGTCCAAACATTTTTTTTTTTACATTGGCGATCCAACCACATTATGAGTCAAAAAAGAGAGAAAAATTGCAGTATTCAAATATTTGTTCCTCTGTATACTGCAAATGTAGTAGTCATCTGGGTATTCTATGCATTCATACATTTGCATATTTTGCAGAAAATCATAGAGTATTAGGGTAGTATGGGATTCTGTATTTGAGTGTTATTGTGTAATACTGCCCCCTGCAGTATGTCTCAGGCTAGGTCATGATCCTATGTCATAGACCTGGATCTATTGTTTAAATTTGAGCAAAAATATATTTAGTAGCGCTCACTTTTTTATTCACACTAATTTCATTTACACAGTTGTAATATAAATTCCCTTAACAAATGACATGCTATATGGTGATTAGTTAATTTAACTGTGCTCTTTTCACTGTCAGACGGGCTCCTCCGGTAGATCCAGAGATTCTTAGGACTATGAAAACTGTGGGCTTTATTGGATACGCCCCCAATCCTAGAACCCGTCCCAGAAACCAGGTAAACTCAACAGATTTCAATGGTTTCATCATCACTAAATGTGTAAAAATGGTAAACAACTATCAAGACAAAGACGTTCCATATGCTGTAAGAGGGAAGTCCTATCTTACAGTAACATAGCTGATCTAGTGTCTCTGGTATGTTATTTGACAATGTGTCAATCATTTCAGTGCAGTAATGCTGTCCAACCAGTAATTTCTTTGTTTTTTTATCTCTGTTTTTTCCAGGTTCCTTATAAGATTAAAGACACAGAGCTTGAGTATGACAGCTATAATCAGGTCCCGGAATCTCCTATTGGTCGAGATGAGGAGCCGCATCTTTACATGGTTCCAAAGAAATACAGGAAGGTAGTGATTAGCCATTGTTATGCATAATCCTATGATCTTTGGTGATGATTACGTACTACTCAAGCTATTTTGTCCATTACAAATGTTGGCACGCAGGTTCTTTTTAGATGAGATAATGTTAAATGTATTGTTTTTAGAACAAAATTTTTGTTTGCATACAATTTAAGACACCTGAGATACTGGGTTTTGATTATGTGGCACGTGTTTATGTCAGGTCACCATTAAATATTCCAAACTGGGACTGGAAGACTTTGATTTTAAGCACTACAACCGGACTTTGTTTGCTGGTTTGGAGCCTCACATACCCAACGCTTACTGCAACTGCATGATCCAGGTGAAAATACACACACATACCATTTTTACTGCGTTATAGTTTTATACTGAATATATTATATATAATATTACATTTATTAAATGGTGACATATTTATTCTGATTCATAATTATACACATTAAAATGTAATTGCCTGATATTTGCCTCGGCAATCTGAAAAAAATCCCAAACGTCACCATGCCGATTCCTCTAAAAAGTCCTTGGAATTTTTTGTGCTCTCTACGGAATTTTGGGAATGCACAACTTTCACTTTGGATGTTCCAGTTCTTTGGAATTTTGTTAATAGTTAATTCTGTGTATGCTGTGGCAGGTGCTGTACTTCCTGGAGCCAGTCAGGTGCCTGGTACAGAATCATTTGTGTCAGAAGGAGTTCTGTCTGGCCTGTGAGCTGGGATTCCTGTTCCACATGCTGGACTTGAGCAGAGGAGACCCCTGCCAGGTGCACTAACACAATCAATTCAATCAGAATTCATCCCCAGCTGTATCAATGCCTTCAGAGCTGTCAGCCATGCATAGCATATGCACATACACAAAGCACTTGTTTGTTTTCTTAACAGGCCAGTAATTTTCTCCGGGCTTTCCGGACAATCCCGGAGGCGTCGGCGTTAGGTTTGATCCTAGCTGACTCTGATGAGCAGACAGGGAAAGCCCGTCTAGGCCGTCTCATCCAGAGCTGGAACCGTTTCATTCTTGCACAGCTGCATCAGGAAACACTGGAGCAGGAAGGGCCGCAGGCATACAGAGGAGCCAGCAGCAGGTGTGGAGCATCATTCTTGAATTCAATGCAATAATTCACACAAGAATGAAGTCGAGAACAATTTAGGTTTTGTCTCCACGGCAGCACACTGGGTTCCTCGGGGGAGTCTGTGATTGGCCGGTTGTTTGGCTGTGAAGTGGAGAACAGCAGTTTGTGTCGCTGTGGAAAGGAGACGGTTCGCTCCTCCTTGACTCTGCTGTTTACCATACACTACCCTGAGCAGAGCTCTCTAGGTCAGAACCACCAAACATTCACACATGAATACATCTTTCTTCTTTTATAAACTGAGTTAATTCATTAAATGATCTCTTTGATTTTTGACAGATAAGATGATAGAGGAATATGACTTCGCAGAAATCCTAAAGAAGAGTATATGTCTGGAGCAAAGCACACAGGCCTGGTGTGACAACTGTGAGAAATACCAGCCAACAGTAGGTTTTTACATGCCTATCTATATATACACGTTAAAAAAAATAGGGGTCAGTTAGATTTTTATTTTGAAAGAAATTAATACTTTTTTCAGCAGGGATGCATTAAATCGAAGGCTATTTCTTTCTTTCTTATTTTTCTTTCTCTCTCATTTATTTCTATAGCACAAATTAATACAACCATTGTTGCCCAAAGTGCTGTACAAAGATAGAGAAATTTTTTATAAATATACAAAGACAATAAGATCATACAGAAGAAAACACCACGAACATATAACTCAACACCCAGAGAGATTAAAAGCCTAAGTTAAAAGATATGTTTTTAACAATGATTTAAAATCAAATAAAGGCTGTTTACGCTGAATTTTTTACATTGATAATAATAATAAATATTCATTTAACACCAAAACAGCATATTGGAATGATTTCTGAAGGATCATGTGACACTGACTTTTATTATCAAAATAAAAAACAGTTATTTTAAATTGTAATAATATTTCACAATATTACTGGTTTTACTTTATTTTTGATCTAATAAATGCAGCCTTGGTGAGCAGAAGAGACATACTTCAAAAAGTTGTTTCAAAAATCTTACCAACCAAAAGTGTAGAAGCACAAAATACTAAATATTTATGTATTTTTAGGTGCAGACCAGGAACATTCGCTGTCTGCCTGATGTTCTGGTGATCAACTGTGAGGTGAACAGCGCTAAGGAAGCAGAGTTCTGGAAAGCACAGACTGAGGTTAGACTCATATCCCCTCTTGTTGCCAGGATATATAATCATGCATTTACAAAATTCAGCCATAAATACACCCTTAAATATCCTCTAATGCTTTACACAGCCATTGGAGTCATTACTTAAAGATGTCTTTGTTATATGATATTTTTCTGTCATATGACAGTGAGATATGTCAGTGGTGTATTAGCAATGCAACATCCTGTTCATTCAGCTGATCTGTATGTTATTGGTGTGTGACACTAGGCACACTGATTTGTTTTAATTTTCCATTCATTCATTTTTTTTGTTAACAGTATGCGTACAACAAAGCTCTAAAGAAAGAAGCAGCTGAACCTCCCAAACCCAAAGAGCCTTTACCGACAGAATGGTGTTTAGAGTAAGTGTGCTGATTGTAGAAACGCATCTGTCTATATGTTTTTTATTTAATATAATAATATATATATATAAGGGAAGAGCTGTGCAACGTGGAGGGCTTGACCTTTGACACTCAAGCGGAGGACATGAGGCACGTGTGGATCCCTCTCAGTCTGAAGATGTGCATCAGTAAGACTCAGGGCCTGGAGGTTAGCAGCCTGTCTGAGGGAGAGGAGGTGAGGAACACCTTTTCACTGTTTCAAAGGGTGAACTTCATTAACCACATCAAGATATGTCATACCTGGGAAAGATGACTCTTTAATTTTTTTAAATGACCTTGCTCAAATAAAATGTGTCTTGTTTCTTCTCATAGCTGACTGAAAGTGAAGAGGCAGAAGGAGCGTCTGTCTATGACCTGGTCGTCATCGTATCTCATATCCAGGATGCTCGGACCGGAGGAAACCTGGTAGCACATATCAAAGTGGGCGAGACCTACCACCAAAGGAAAGAGGTATGAGCGAATCTTTAAAGTACTTGCTAGATTTTTGACATAATATGTTGGACATAAGGGACAAACTGTGTTTTCTGTCTTGCTTTCAGGGAGTAACACACCAGCAGTGGTATCTGTTCAATGATTTTCTGATTGAGCCCATTGACAAGGTAAAAATACCAAACATCAGGCAAATTCCAACTTTTCCTATTCTGAAAAGACCCCATGTGTACTTGCACAGCGAGTTCTGTATTCCCACTGGAAATGCGTCATATGTGACCCTGAATTGTGTTGCAATATGTCTCCATTAGGCAGAATCAGCTCAGTTTGATGTGAACTGGAAGGTTCCTGCTGTACTTTACTACGTCAAGAGGAACTACCATCCCAAGTATGATTTGCGAAGTATGTGATCATTCATCTCACAGAATGTACTTTTGGTCTTCTCACTAAAATGTATCAGTGCTATCACAAAATTTTTATAAAGTTTGCATTTTATTAAGATGATGAACATTTATAATATGCATACACTACTGTTCAAGGATTTAGGGTCAGTATTTTTTTTTATTGAATTATTTTATTTAACAGAGATGCATTAAATTGATAAAAAATGAGAATAAAGTGATTTATGTTACAAAAAAATGCTTTTCTTTTGAACTCTCTATTTATCAAATAATTCTGGAAAAAAACATACCATGGTTTCCACAAAAATAAGCAGCAAAACTATTTTCAACACTGAAAATAAAAAGAAATGTTTCTTGAACATCAAATTAGCATATTAGAATGATTTGTAAAATTGTAATACTATTTCACAACATTACTGTTTTTACTGTATTTTCGATCAAAGAAATGCAGCCTTGATGAGCATCTGTTTCAATTATTCCTGCATCTTCTCCATTTCCTCCTAGTTAAGAACCCTATTGATGCCAGCGTTCTGCTGACGGAGGCCTCGTTGGCACGGAAACAGAGGAAGAGTCACGCCACCTTCATACCTCTAATGGTGAATGAGATGCCGCAGGCTGCAGACCTTGTCGGATTGGATGCAGAATTTGTCACGCTCAACCAGGTCAGTGTGAAACACTTTAATGTTCTATAATTACTGACATTTTTTGACGTATTTTCTCCTACCCATCTTTGAAGCATATTTTGATGGATTGTAATAGTTTAAAGTCTGTCAGAACTCTTTATTTTTCTGTTGACTTTTATGGAAAGATTTTTAATGAAGTAAGGCCTGATTTAGTTTTAGAATTTTTATCTAAGATCAAATTAAAAAACTTAATTTAACTTAACTAACCTTGTTCTCGCCATGAATATAGCCGAGGTAGCTCACATGGCGTTAAATCATAAACAAACAAACAAACAATTTTCTCCTACCCCAAATATTTAATGCTTTTGTGTGTTGCTGCTTGAACAGGAAGAGGCAGAACTGCGCAGTGACGGGACCAAGTCCACCATTAAGCCCAGCCAGATGTCTGTTGCTCGTATCACATGCGTGAGAGGCCAGGGAACCAATGAGGGAGTGCCGTTCATTGATGACTACATATCAACACAGGAACAGGTCATAAATCAGTAGAATCATTCTAAATGTAACTCACATAATAGGGAAATTACCTTTTGAAATTATCAGGAACTTTTAATGACCTCATAAAGTGAGAACCACAGTTTTGTGCCTTGTCAGGTGAGATATGTTATTTGTTAGTGTCACTTGTGACTGAATATTTTTGAATCATTTAATTGTAAGGTGAATCACAGGGAATAACTGTTAGTGTACTAGTGATTTCCATACTTTCTGTGTTTTTGTAATGTTGGGAAAAACTTCTTACTAATTTAACCTCTTTGGATGTACAGGTGGTGGACTACCTGACCCAGTACTCTGGTATCAAACCTGGAGACCTGGATGCAAAGATTTCCTCTAAACATTTGACTACTCTGAAATCTACATATTTGAAATTGCGATTTCTTATCGACACTGGCGTTCGCTTTGTCGGCCACGGGTTACAGAAAGATTTCCGGGTCATAAACTTGATGGTGAGTGGAATTTTTGTGAGTTAATGTTTTATTTAGTATGTTGAAGTGTTTAAATTGTAACCCCTCACATTTTTAGGTTCCAAAAGAACAGGTGATTGACACCGTCTACCTCTTCCACATGCCTCGGAAACGAATGATTTCTCTGCGTTTCCTCGCGTGGTACTTTCTCGGTAGGTTTCTTGCATAAGGGTCATGAAAGGGTCATAATGGTGACCATTCAAAAAATTTTAAGACCCAATATCTAAAACGGCATCAAGATATCTTTAATACTTCTTGAGTTCCAGGCCTGCAAACTTTGGAGAAAAAACTTGAAAAGTGCTGTTTCCCCATTTTTGAATGGTCACCATTGGCACATAATGAAACAAAGATTGCTAAAGTCCACAGATTTTATTAACAGACCCACCAATCTCTGTGTAAAAATAACGTTATGATGCTGCCATCTCTCTGAAGTCATTTTACCCCCTTGTTATTTGGCTCTGAATCTCAGGTGAAAATGGCCTTTTTGACCCCCCCTCTACAAAATAGTGGATTACTCAGTAAATATTTATCCATGACATTTAATATTTTGACTTTCATCACTATACATGTATGTCTTTCTTCAGAAAAAATATTAGCGAAATCAAAAATTTGAGCTGGTTGAGTTGATGCGTAATGACCCATAAATTTTCCCTTATCTCTTGACCTCATATGTCATTTTCTGTGTATCAGTGTTTTATGGCTGTTTGAACATTTGTTCAGATCTGAACATTCAGAGCGAAACTCATGATAGTATCGAAGATGCACGGACTGCCCTACAGTTGTACAGGAAGTACTTGGAGCTGAGTCATAACGGAGGACAAGAGGAGTTCCGGAAGGTTCTCAAGGCTCTCTATGAGAAAGGACGCAAGCTAGACTGGAAAGTTCCAGACATTGACTCTGCAGATGGTCAAGGTAGCCCAAAAAGTACGAATCACTGACAAGGCAGTGAGATTATTTGATGTAATATATATTAGTGTTTTATATAGTGTATTTTTAGAGGCTGTTCAGTTGTTTAAAGGGGTCATATGATGCGATTTCATTTTTTCCTTTCTCTTTAGAGTGTTACAAGCTCTTGGTGCATAAAGAAGATCTGTAAAGTTGGAGCGATATAGGTTTGTCAAATGCAGATACAAATGTCCTTTAAGTTAATTTAATGCGAATATACTGTATATATAATGAAATGCACACTTATTTTATATAATATTATCCCTAAACAAGGCTGTCAGGAGATTTTGTAACTAACACAATGAAGAGGTAACCCTACTTTTAAAGGAGTAGTTCACACAAAAAATGAAGATTGGTTGAAAATGTACTTACCCTCAGGCCATCCAAGATGTAGATGAGTTTGTTTCTTCATCAGAAAAGATTTGCATAAAGTTTAGCATCGCATCACTTGCTGGATCCTCTGCAGTGAATGGGTGCCGTCAGAATGAGAGTTCAAACAGCTGATAAAAACATCACAATAATCCACAAGTGATCCATACGACTCCAGTCCATCAAACTCATCTTGGATGGCCTCAGGGTGATTTAAATAATTTTAAAAAATTCATTTTTGGGTAAACTGTTCCTTTAAAATAAGTACATTTTTACATATTTCCATTGTTAGGTGAACTATTCCTATTTGCCCAAGAAGGCCAAATATTGACCAAATACTGGCCAGTTAATCATCCTGAATAGTAGTTGTGTCTATCTTTATAATTGGAAAAAAATGAAATATTTCAATTTAACTGTATAACAAAGCATGTGCATATCATTTTCTAAAAAAAAATAATCATATTCATTTTTTTTTAAACAAATGTTGTTTGATGAACTTTCGATGCTATTTTCTCTTTGCAGGTACAGCCGTGTTTCCCTCTGTGATGGGGTTATGATTAGACCCGTGTTGGTTATATTCCTGCCAAACAGATGCCAGCTCAGCAGTCATTTCTTGTACAGCCTTTCAGTTCTCGTCTAATAGCTCTTGAGCCAAATTACACCTCTTAATGAGTATATGTCATTATCTTTAGATGGCCAATCTGAAATAAGGCTTGTTATACTGTGTTAGAAATGTCTGTTCAGGAATCAAAGGAAAGGGTTTTCGCCACTGCTTTGTGTAGCCTGTAAGTGGTATTAAGAAGAATATGCATAAGGAGCAGGAAAAAAAAATGTTTTCAGGACTGAGACCCGATTCAAAACTCATTAACCAAGTGTTTGTTTGCTCGTGTTTGACTCCACGGTGGCTTTTTCACCAAGGTATTTATATTGTGTCAAAAACTGCACTTATACAGAATATGAATTACTGCACAAAGAATATAAATTAAGCAGTCAATGGATCTACGGTGTTATTTTCTATATTGTAACTATGAAGTACACTTTCATAATGTGGCAGCTGAATAAAGACTTTTGGATAAATCTTTGTCTATTTTAAAGCTAATTTCAACTGGGTGGATTATTTCAGCAAATTCAATAGCATTAGGGAAACTATTATTTAAAAATACTGAGAACTAGTGTAGTCTCAAAGTAAAAAGGAAGTTCACTCTTTATGTAAGGTATGTAGTCTCAGACTCAGATATGCCACTGAAACATTTAAACAATAAAATGATATTCTAAGAGAACACATAAAAACAGCAAGCATGCATTTAATAAAAAAAATCCATATATTTAATCCATATACATTTTCTGGTTATACTCTGCCTTTAGCTGGATATCACTTTCGTGTACAGCATATTTGCTCACAAGTGATTTTGATATTTGATTTGGGAGTGAATCATTTTCTTGATTTGGCTCTTCTCCAATGAAAGAGTCAAACTGGTCTGACAATTTATAAATGAAATAATCTGAATTTCAATATTTTTTAAAACAAAATTTGCAGTTGAAAAACTTTTGTTGTTTTAGTAACAATTTATTATTGGTAAACTTTTTATGATATACATGATCATACTGCTTATGATCTTCAATTGCAATTCCATGTTTAACACATTGTTCAGTTGTTAGCCAGACCCTCTTTTTAAATTTAGCTCCAGTTTGCTTGGCTGGTGGGGAGCTGTAAGTGATGAAAATATTTTTAGCCTTGACACTCTTTGAGTTGACAACAATGATGTATTATTTCTGTCCTACTGATTAAACAATGCATAGATTCCTTACCAGCAAGTATAACTCTGCGGTCTAAAGCAGGGGTGCCCAAACTCGGTCCTGGAGGGCCGGTGTCCTGCAGTGTTTAGCTCCAACTTGCCTCAACACACCTGCTGGGAAGTTTCTAGTATGCCTAGTAAGAGCTTGATTAGCTGGTTCAGGTGTGTCTAATTGGGGTTGGATCTAAACTCTGCAGGACATCGGCCCTCCAGGACCGAGTTTGGGCACCCCTGGTCTAAAGCATATACAGACATTTATCCAGTTTGTTATAGTCTGTGTAATCTTCGCTAGCAACATTTATTTTCCTAGTCTGTACTTTTCCATATAATGCTAACAAACATCGCACATTACAGCACAATATTTAGTTCTCTGCTTACTTAAATACTCTTCAGTCTTGTATCGTTTACTGAACCTTTTTTTTTCTTTGGCTTATGTGTATTTCTAGAATACGGACTATTATTTGCTGAGCAAGAAAATATTAACGGTTATTTCTACTCAAAAGTACTGAGTTTGTTGTTGTTAGTAGTTTTATAACAGGGTGAAAACTAGATGCGAGGAATGCGTATATTATTATATAAGACAACAATATGCATTTACTGTAACCTTGCTTTAAAATTCTTCATTTAATGCAATTTAATGTTTCCACTGCAAAAGTGACAGCTCTGTTTTATTTTGTTAAATTAAAAGAAATGCTAAATTTACAGTATAAGCATTATGAATTTATTTCATAATTACATTTAATAACAAAATAGCATTATTTTATAGAAGTATTCTAAAACTATTTTAAATGTGTTAATTTCCATTATCCAACTCCTATATATATATATATATATATATATATGTGTGTGTGTGTGTGTGTGTGTTAAAATATGTACATGTGTTTAAAGTAATATTATAAAATTTAAAACTTGGATATTTTTGTTGTATTATTTTAGGTTCTATCATAATTATTATGAATACATTATTTACACTTACTGAGCTTCTTCAGTGAGCAGTTACCGACAGTAATAATATAACAATTTGAAGAACCTTCGTTACTCGTTCTGAATGCCCTTCGTTAAGTTACATCAGTTTCTCACGAGACTTCACCGGATGTTATTTTGCACGTACAATTACATGCTTGGAAACTAAAACGCTCCATTGTGAAATGGAAACAATGTTAGAAAAGCAGTACTCATTACATATACTGAAAGCAAAAACGAAATTGTGCTAAACGTTACCTCGGAATAATGCATAATGAGCTCAGAAGGGAAGAAAAGTTCTGCTACTTTGTCAAGTTCGTTCCCGCACCTAAAGGTTTCATTGGCAATTTATTACTCGAGTGCAACAAACCGGACGTTGTAAACAAGTTGAGTGGTGATATATTAATTGTATCTTGTCAAATACAGTATTATTCATGAATTTTTTTTAAAAGATACAAGTTAATTCTCAGAAACTTAAAATTTTTCCTTCACTAGTGAGTTGAAGTAATTAATAACTATTGAAAATGGCCATACCGCGTAATTTATATTCGTTTTTAGTCTATTTATAGAACTCACTGTGATGCAATGTGAGTGTTTATAATAGTTTAAATGGTGAAAAATAAGAGTGAAATCCCACCCTGAAAGTTGACCAAAGAGGTCTGACGTCACGTTCCCACAATGCACGCGCCCCATCAGCTCCAGCGCTGCTATGTTTAGAGGGACAGAAACAGCAGGCCCGAAAAATACACACATTATTGAACAATAAATAAATTATCCACTGCGAATAATTTTTGAGAATCCATCGAGATATGGCTGGGAAACGAATTTTTTATTTGCACCCTTGCGAGATGTAGAATGGAGGAATGCATGAGAACTGCAACTTTAGCGGGGATCAAAAGTTTCTGGTGAGCACAAGACTGTTTTTATGCAAATGTTAGACTGTGAATTTAGGACCGCATGGACTGTTTGCATTGATGTTCAAATGTTTGAAAACCTCATGGAGGTTCGTGGGTAGTATTTTTAGACTTTTGAAAAGATAAATGTGCGCCAGTAACCCACATAAGAACTTTAAATGTTGCGTGCATGAGCAAACACATTAGCTACGCGTAAGACTGATAGTGCTTTCAATGTCTTTTATTTGTTTATATTTTTAACATGGGGCAAGCACGAAAGGATAGTTTGATTTGTGTTGATTCGCTCTTTATTACGGAAAATTTCGATTTTACCATTTAATCACAATGTTCTGCGGTTCTTTAGAGATTTTGCTGAGCGAAACGTGCCACAGGTTTCTGACCCCGAAACGTGCCAGTAGTAAATAGACTAAAAGATGAAATCAGCAAGGTGTTTTTTTTAGGAAACAAAATATATAGTATTAGACACACATTAAAAAAGAGTTTAGTATATTTTGTTTTATTTTATAAAATCAAATTTTACACGAACATGACATTTTTATGTGTACAATACAAGTACAATTTCATAATTTCATGTGTCATATTTGCAGTAAACTGCTAGTTGAAATGGAGAAAATGCAGTTACTATGTAATTTGTAGCCATTTGGAATTTAAAATATTCAAAGCTGAAAATAAGCAAAAATGTTTGTTTCCATTATTGTATTTGGTAATTATGCTGTATTTCTACATGAACAAGTTTTATGTTTGAAAGATAATAGATAGAAGAAGCATATTTTGTCCCAATTGAACTTTTAAAGCAGAGCCAAATTCATAAGCTTCAAAAAAGAATATTTTTACTAAATTAAAACATAATTATATAATAATGAAGTAAATTAGTTTGGATTTATGTTCATATTAAAATACTTCAAATGGTTGCCTGAATGATGTCCATCCATTCTCTAAAAGGGAGGGAGTAATAATGGACATGCGTTTTCCGGAGGCCTGTCAAGATAATGAATGTGCTTTTGTGAGACTTGAAACAGGTAAACAAACCCTTTATAAATGTCACTAACCAATCATCATTGACATCCCCTCAGGGTGTTTTTAAGTTTCTCGTGTTGAAATCTGTTACCATTCAGAGAGACCGGTTGGTTCATAGACTGCACTGCTTTGCCATCAAGCCACTCTTTAAGTTTTGTTTATTAAATTTTTTTAATCTAAAGTTTTATAAATAAATCTAAAAAATGTTTTTCCATTGTTCATATATAAAATAAATTTCAGAGTTAAGCAATTCCAAATTTCCAATTTTGTAAGTTTTATCTGTTTAACTAAACTAAAGCAAGAATTGATTCTTTTTTCTGTTTATTTCTTTCATTTATTATCTCTTTAGAAGTCAAAATTCTCTAGGGATCTTTTTATTTTTCAGAAATGTTCTGTGTTATTTCAATGATATGTTGATGCATTAGTGTCCTCCGGGAATTTTTAAACAATATATGCATATAAGCATATACAGTATATAAATGTTTTACCATCATATTGCATTTTATTACACTGTATATGCCTTAAATATTTTTGTTTGGATAATGTAGCAGCAAAAAAAGCTTTAAGTTATTATAATTGTTGTACTTTGTTTACAAACAAGTTAAATGGATTGTTCACCCAAAAATGAAAATTGTCATCATTTACTAATCCCCTTTCTATGGAACACAAAAGAAGATAATTGAAGAATGTTAGAAATCAAACTTTTTGGGTTGTTGCATGGCTAAATCCACTGTGGATTTATTACTATTTTAGATCAACATTTGCATAAAAGAACTTTAAGGGGGAATATAATTGGTTATACTATATTTATTTACTTTTTATTTACACTTTGTTTTTATTAAGGTGTCATTGCACTGTAGTTATACAAGTAAGTACCGAGTAATATTAATTGTACCTAATATATGGTTAGGCTTAGAGTTTCATTTATGGTTAGTTGCTTGTAACTGTGCATTTTTACTGTTATTACTGTGTTAAGTGCATGTATAAGATCAAGATGATGCTACCAAATCCTCACCTGCTGCATTTTTTGTTTATGTGCAGAAGACTGAACATGCAAAAAAACAATCTTCACTCCGAAGAAAAATCAGCTGTTGGAGCTTCTTCTCAGGTACTTGCTTTTGTCTCTAAAACAGGGCTATCAAATCCTGTTCCTGGAGATCTACCTGATTACATTCTGAGCTAAACGTTACAGGTAGGCAGATCTCCAGAAACAGGATTGGGCACCCCTGCTCTAAAACAATGAGATTATAATTGTATTTTATTTTTTAACCTTGAATTGTTGTCATCACTGATCGTTGGCTTTTCACAGATGTACAGTGACATACTCCCTGAGAACTACCCATATATGTGAGAAAATGTTTCATGGCAAAGACCAGCTAAACAGCCACCTGCAAAACCACGACCCCAACAAGCAGGAACTGCGGTGCGAGGAATGCGGAAAGCATTACAACACTCGCCTGGGTCTTAGACGCCACGTGGCCACGCATGCCACCTCCGCCAGCGGTGACCTTACCTGTAAGGTCTGTCGTCAGGCGTTCGAGAGCATGCCGGCGCTACTCGAACACCTGAGTACACACACCGGCCGGCCACCTCCGGGGACTGTGGTACGAGAAAGGAAGCATCAGTGTGAGCGGTGCGGCCGCCGCTTCTTCACTCGCAAGGATGTGAGGCGCCACGCAGTGGTGCACACCGGCAGACGGGACTTCCTGTGCCCGCGTTGCGCCCAACGCTTCGGCCGTCGCGACCACCTCACCCGACACCTGAAGAAAAGCCACGCGCAAGATTTGGAGACCCTTCCTCCGATGCCCATTAAAGAGGAGCCCAGTCCTACCGTGTGCTCTGTTGGATTTCCGAAAGATGCCACAGAGGCGTTTTCCATGGCCATGTTCAACCCTCAAGGCCTTCCGAGCACATCTACCTCAGGGGTCAATCATCACCATCACACGATGGTGTCTGGCCCCCTTTCCAGCCCAATGGGTGTGGGCTGCTACCTTGAGCCAAACAAGCCTCCTCCGCAGCATTACCAGCAGGCTCACAGATATCAGCCGAGTTCCACTACCTCATATCTGAAAGCGGAGATGGAGAGCTTCCTGACTGAACTCCAGTGCGGGCCAATGCCACCGCAGGCAGCCGTAGCGACTGCCGTCTCCCGGCCTGGCGACCTTTTCACTGACAGTCTGGGAGGTCAGAGTGCCCATTTCACTCTCAGGAACTCGGCGTTCACCTCAGCCGAGCCGCCTACCACCTCCGCCAACATGGACCTCTCGCACCTGTTGGGCTTCCTGCCGTTTGGCCTGCCTCCCTACAGCACTACCTTGGGATACTCGACCACCACCAACGCCGTGTCCCCAAGCCC
The DNA here is from genome assembly GCF_001515625.1 of Sinocyclocheilus rhinocerous. NCBI lineage: Eukaryota > Metazoa > Chordata > Actinopteri > Cypriniformes > Cyprinidae > Sinocyclocheilus > Sinocyclocheilus rhinocerous. The sequence goes on from NW_015659390.1 coordinate 338,743, forward strand.
TACCTCTCAGCTCTCTGGGCCGCTTTCCTCATTTCAGCCACAGTCACTGCATGAGCCTCAGGCTTCAGGGCACTTAAACCAGCTCTCTGGTTTCTCTCCGACTCTACCTCGATTCCATCAGGCCTTCCAGCAATGATGTCGCCCGTGTCCACTATGACCTGCCAGTCAAACGCGACAGTTCTGTTGCGTCATTGCCAAGTAGCTTATAGGTAATGAACTGGAGATGGTGAAGTTTGTTGGGTGCGAAATGGATCCTGTAGAATTAGATGAAAGGATCACTAGGATAGATGGAGTTTTGCTTTTAGTTTTGAATAGTTAAAAAACTTTGTGGTTTTTCCTAGAGGGTCTTCAGAGTAACTGTTTTGTAGTGATAAATGAACATAAAATTCATTAAAAAAAAAAAATAACTGAAAAGTTAGCTAAAGATATACCTCAATATTTTTGTCAAGAAGGAAAATAATGCTATTACAGTGTTCTCCGTTGTATAATGAAGCACTTTTTATCAACGGCACTTCTATGACTAAAGGTGCGGTCACATTTATTGTTCTGCGAATTTTCGTCTGCAAAATCCAGTTATTTTAATAGGAATCCACGTGGGTACTTTTGCATGCGGGTGAAAGATTCCCCTGTGCAAATTTCACAACCGAGTCATATGGTCATAAATTTAACGCATTGACCAACAAAAATTTGTTTTGTTTGAAATTGACTTCTGTGTGCGCTGTGCTTCACACATCTACACTATTGACCTTTTTTGTCCATGAAATTTCGCCGAAAATTGGCTAATGTGACCGCACCATAAAAGTCAAGTTGAACTGTGTTCTTAGATGTACCTCTCAGCTCACGGTCACACAACACAAAAAAAACCTACCTCTCTAAGCTGAACTCTTGTCACGAAAAGGATTCAACCATTTGACAAGAAATCAAGCAAACGTCATCTCATTTGATTTTCTTTTTCTTTTTGAATGCTCAATGGTTTTAGTTATGACATTTTTAGAGTCAGGTGATTAATTAGCATTTAATTAATTAGCTTGTGTTGATTTTAGCCTCTAGGTAAAAGTTTTTAGGCGCTGTTGTGTTCACATCCTTAATGCTAATGAAAGGAATCACAGTTATTGTGGAGACTCTTCTCCTGTAAACCCCATCTCTCTCTGTTCATTCCAGAGTATTTTGTGAATGAAATGCAGAATAAAGCATTGATCTGGAATTGAAAATCAATGAAAAGTGAACATTTGTTTAAAATTAAGTAGCCCATTCTGACACCTTCCTAATATGGGAACTAAGTAAAATATAACTTTCATTTTTTGTTTAGTAATAAACAAGAATTGATCATTTGCGCCCTGAATATTCATGTAAAAAAATGGTTATACTGGTTTTACACAATACGTAGTTCTCACTCTACAAAGTTTCCCTCAATGTTTTGCCTGGATTTAGAAGTTTCAGACAAAATAATCTTAGCACATGCCCAGTTATTGCTGAAAAGCACTTCATGTATCTCTCCAAGCTAAACCAGGAGCACTGTCAGAAAAGAAAATGTTTTGTCATGTAAATTTTAATGGTATTTTAGCACTGCTTCACTGTCTGTACTTTTGACTCCGTGTTACATGCACCAGTGGCCTATAAGGTAACTGTGATGGCATATGTTGTCAACTCCATTTTGTTTAGGCCAGCTGAAGGTGTGAAATCATTTCATGAGTTTTTATTTTATTTAGAAACCATCCTGGGCATTTCCTTCTTTGGCTGAACTGAAATGAAATTGACCTCAACTCAACTGTGATGTTTAGACTCCGACTGATCTACCTCAGTGAGATGCACACTGTGCACAGCTGTACTGTACCTTTAGTAAGAAATGTAAAGTTCCAATGGCTGTTTAGCTGGAGTAAACAGGTGTTTTACATCTTTAAAATTCCAAGCATTGGCATTTTTGGGTTCCAAGGACTGTTTTCATAAACATTATGAAAGCAAAAGTGGGTGAGTGAGACATCAAGGTGTATGCGGAAAGAAACTATGTTAAGGATGAATTAAGAAATAAAGCATCTTGTAGAATTTGTGTTTCTGGTGTGTTTCATTCATGATTTACTGTCAGTAAAATAATAATAGTTGTTGTTTTTACCAAAGGCTCTAAAACCTCAGTATTTATGTCAAGTTATTCATTCATATTAATGCAATGGGTTACTAAAAATCATTAACAATTTAAGTCTTTAATGAACTATATAAAAGTTATATAATTATAAAGATGAATTATAGAAATTATTTAAGAGATAAATACGAAAAATTATAGCCAAATATAGGCAAGCATTCATTTACAGTTTTTTTTTTTTAATTTTATAAAATACTTAATTTTTATAATGGTTTTATAAACTGAATCCTGTGTATCATTAAAAAAACAATACAATTAAATAATATACAAAACGTTAATATTGTTATGTCTACTAACAAGACTGCAAAAAAACTGCTAGTATGTGCAATACAACAATGGTATTAATAGTTGCAAACCAATTTAGATATAAAAGGCAAAGTGTTGATTATAATAGTCAATCGGGTGTACATGACTGCATCACTTTTCAATACTTCATTTACATACAAAATGAGAGAAATCCCTTTTTCCAAACAAAACGAGAGAGAAAAAACATCTTTACGTTCAGGCATATACAAGGGCAGCTAGGTCTCAGCCAAACAGGAAGTGGAACAGATGTGAAGAAGGACCCTAATAGTAAAGTAGGGAGCAGTCGAATAGACTGGCGAATTGTTTGAATTTAGTTGATTTCTTCGCACAATGAATAGTGTCCATTTACTAAAGTAGTAGGCTAAGTGATTTATACCCGTAGTCGGTTTGGGTCGCTTGTCAGTTTCAGTCTGGCTGAACTGGCTCGAGATGGCAGACGAGGCTCTCTTTCAGTTCCTGCACAGTGAAATTATTCAATATGTCAACAGTGCAGAAACTGGGGAATCGGTAAGAGCCCTGAAAACACTGTCACAGAATAGTAGAATAGCGTAATAGAACTGAGTAAGCCCAGCACACTAATAAAACAAATTGTGAGAAAGTTGCATGTTGAATTCATGTAATGTTCTGCTGTGCTCAGGAGAATGGACGATGTGTTTCTAAACTTGAGAACATGGGGTTTCGTGTGGGACAAGGACTTATTGAGAGGTATCATGGCAGATCTTTTCATCCATAAATTCAAATTTTATTCTTAAGTCAAGCAAATCCTCTGATGACATCCTATGATCTGACTGCTTGTTGCAGTTTTATTTGTAGTACTGCAGCTTGTCAGTGGACCCAAATTTAACTAAATGGTTTTTAATTCATTTTACTGAAAATTGAATAGACTATTTAATTAGTATTTCAAATAAATAGCCATTTGTTCTTGAGAAGATGTGTCTCAAGCACATTTTTGTTTGCAGGTTTACCAAAGACACGCCACGTTTTAAAGATGAACTTGATGTTATGAAGTTTATCTGCAAAGATTTCTGGACCAGTGTTTTTAAGAAGCAAATTGACAACCTGAGAACAAACCACCAGGTGTGTACATTATAATGCTAATTTATGTCATCTCAATTCGTCTCAGCGCTTAGTGTATGTCTTCATTAACTAGAGGTGCTTATTAAGAAAATCCTCACATGTTTAAATTGTTTGTAGGGTATTTATGTGCTACAAGATAACAAGTTTCGCCTGCTGACCCAACTGTCTGCTGGAAAACAGTATATGGAACATGCACCGAAGGTAAGCAGCATAAATAACTTCAATAAGCTTTAATGGCGAGTTAAATAAAAACATAAACATAAGCTGACTTGATCTTTAAACTGAACCTGCAGAATCAATATCTTCATCCTTGTAAATACCATAATGAGTATGAATATTTAGTATTTAAATTTGTCTTGTAATAATATTGTATCTACAGACAGGGAAGAAGGAATATACAATATTTAATAAAATCTCAAATAATGTAATTAAAGGGATAGTTTACCCAAAAAAAAAATTCTGTCATCATTTACTCACCCTCGTGTTGTTGCAAACCTGTAAGACTTTTGTCCATTTCCATGTCCATTTTTAATTAAATCTTAAAGACTTCTGTCCCTCCATCGACAGTCTATACAACTACCACTTTTATGTTCAAAAAGTTCATAAAGAAATCGTAAAACTAATTTTTCTCTCTCCTTTTTTCATTCCTGCAGTTCTTAGCCTTCACCTGTGGACTGGTCCGAGGAGCACTTTCAAACCTTGGTGTGAAAAGTATTGTCACAGCAGAAGTATCAGTCATGCCTGCTTGTAAGGAGCAACTTTTATGCAAAAATATAGTCTTATTGAAATAACCACTAGATTTTCAGTACTTTTTCCATGATCTTAATCTGAAACTTAACATTAATGAAGTCTGAGCTCATCAAGTTCTAATTAAATGTAAAATGTAACTAATTGTTTCTTTTTTGTTGTCTTCTGCCATCCCTCCTCTTCTGCACTTTCTTTGTTCTTAGGCAAATTCCAGGTGATGATCCAGAAGATGTAATTCACTACACAGAAGCGTATTGCTTATAACATGTGCATCTTAATTTTATTGCCTTGTCATTTTTATATTCCCTTGCCTTATTGTACTGTATTGTTTTAGTATTTTGACATTCATGATTCTCTGTCCACATTCACTGTGTTTTGATTTGCACTGATAACATTAAAGCTGGAAACCTAGTATGGGTCTGTGCTTCATTTTCACTGATGAAATGTTTCTAATAAATTTTAGTGAAAAAAAGAATAGCCTATTGAGAATTAAGATAATTGTATGAAAATATAACTTTTTACTAACAACTGATCACAAAAGATCGTTTTGTAGAACAGAAGACCGTAAATGAAGGTAATCTGTAAATAAAACAATTAATTTATTTAAACTAACTTCAGTCAGTTGGCGAACAATTAAATTAATTTTCTACCTATTAGATTGTGTTTTATTAACGTCTACACCTACCCCAACCCTAAACCTACCCCTTACAATAATGAAAAAAATAGTAATTATTGTACAGTGTGACAAAAATTACGCTGTATTGATGTGCGCATGCCCAGTAGCGCCATACGTATCCCTTCTAGCCGTTATGCATCTCTGTGCTTCTCCTTCTTTCAGCTAGTCACGTGGTTATCGCGTTCGAAAACGTCACAAGTGCGGAGCTAATAGAAAACGAAACGCGCCGTGTTAAGCCCTCTGATTGGCTGATTCATAAACGCAGTTCTAACGGCACCAACATTCAAACTAGCATTCTCGACTGGTTGTGGAGGAGGATACGGGCGTCTGTTGATTCAGAATTGTACTATATTTTGCCAGGTTGTGATAGTAGGCATCGGTTTGGTTTAAAACGTAAGTATGTTTTCTTGCACATTTTTAAACATTATCATATTTTGATTTAGACTCAGCTGCTGCATTTAAATTAAGCTTTAATTGGTGCGGTTTTATTTGGCCGTAATCGCTGCAAAACAAGTTTTTCATGTTTAATGCAACAGAACGACGGATTTCAGAGTTTATTTACTCAATTGATTAATGTTATCTTAATTTATGTAAAGATATTATTTAGGCTTCGTTTGTTTACATTTATCCTTTTGTTTGTGATTATGAGTAATGAGAGGTGCATGCGGATATTTCATATCAACTGATTCTGTGTAAAGTGCCGATCTGCCATTTAAGATGTATTAGAATATTAATAGTCTGTAATTTACATAGATTATTCTTATAATCCATAACCGGTGGATAAATTTAGCGCTGCTATTGCAGTCTGGGCCTTGAGTCTGAGATTAGCCATCAACTGCCATTTTGCGCCGCTCTGCGCAGGAAATGTAGAACTACTTTATAATTTTTTTTTTCTTCATTATGTGTGCAGCTTTGCTACAGATTACGTTTTAACTGTATAAATCCTTTTTCTTTTTGGTTTTGCAGAAGATTCCGGTGTGAATATGGAAGGGGGCTCTGCTGATGCATACACATGGGATGCCCCTTCTCATGTTATAGAGTCTATAGATGAATTTGCCCTGGACCCTCAGGATAATGCTGACCAGTGGTTTGGTATGACTTCAATCTTTATGTTTGTGTGTGTGTATGTATATTAATAATAAATTAATGCATACATGTTCAAGTGCACAAATAATAATAATAATTAAACGCATAAATGTTCAATTGCACAACTATCTTTGTTCTGTTTTGCTATTAGAGTTGAAGGCAACTCCTAAAGGCGGCACGGTGGAACAGCTCACCACCCCTTTACAGACAAAATTTTTTAATGAAACCCACAATACCAACAGACCCAAAGCTCTAGTGTCTCCCATGGTCAAAAAAGATGAGACAACAAGCTCAGGTTGGGGAAAAACGGCTTCAATTAGGAAAAACTTCAAAAAAGATGTTTGATTTGCATGTGGAATCTTAATATTTGCTCTGCTTCAGATGTCAGAGAAAGCACCTCTACGGAGGTCCCATCTAATATAGTCACATCATGGGCAAACGGCAGAACTACTTCAGCTCCTGGTCAGGGCCAGAATTCTGTTCCTGCTCAACCACGGAGGTAAATAACACCTTATCTGTAATTTATATACACCCTCTTAAACTAGTCCATTTTTTTCACTCTCTTCTAGTCAAGTCACCTTTATTTATATAGCGCTTTTAACAATACATATTGTATTTTATATGTAGCTTTACAGTATCAAATAGTGTGGCAAAAGGACAATGGTAAACACTCAATTTTCAGTTAAAGGCAGTTCATCATTGAATTCGGTGATATCGTCCAGCTCAGTTCAATTTAAATAGTATCTGTGCAATCAAGTCAACGATTTCGCTGGAAATTAAACGATTCTAACATTGGTTGACTTCTCTTGTTTCTTCCTGTAGAGTGTCCAAACGGCCTGTACCTAGAGATGAAAAGCCTACAGCTCCTACAACACCTCCTCTTGTCAAGAAAAGAAGGTATGTTTTTCAAATTTTAGATCTGTTATTAGTCTATTAGAGTGTGCTCAATTAGCCATTTGTCTCGCTGCATAGAGTTGTACCGGCTGCCACAGCATGGAGAGTTTTTGATCAGCGGCGAAGGTAAAATTAACTAGGAAATGTGTGTGCTTAGCTGAGAAGGGCACCTAGTGGGCATGTAGTAGACTTCACTGGTGAAAATGCTGGTAATGTGGGGTGTTACCTGGAAGTAACAATATTCTGTGATTTTCTAATAATATGCTTTTGGTTTATCTCCTCACAGAAGCTCAACTTCCAGAACTGTGCGACGCAGCGGTGCTGGTGTGCGACGCAGCGGTGCTGGTGTGCGACGCAGCGGTGCTGGTGCGAGGAGCAGTGTCCGGCTGAGAAACAAACCAGCCATTGCCTCAAAGACCGCAGACACTGCCTCTGCCTCCAACACTACACAGTGAGAGAGAATCCTATTAGCAAAAATGTTTGTTAGCAAAGTCAAACTACACTACATTATCAAAAGTTTTTTTTATTTAAAAAAAAAAAATGCTTTCAGTTGATTTAACTTCATGGTATGTTTTCAGACTTTAAGGATCATGTGACACTGAAGACTGTAGTAATGATGCTAAAAATCAGCTCTGCCATCACAGGAATCAATTGAATTTTTAAAACTGAATTTTTTTTTTTACTTGTAGTATAATTTTGACCGTTTTACTGTATCAAATAACTGAAGCTAAGGGTGAGATTTTACACGCAAAAAAAACATAAACTTACCCAACCTCAAACTTTAGGTAGTTGTTGGTATTTGTAAAGAACAGGAGCTTCCCCTTGTGTCTTTTCAGTTGATTTAACTTCAATGTATGTTTTATCATTTATTTACTTATCAGAAGGGTTTAATTTTAAAGTAAAATATATGTGCGTTCTTTGAATTTCAGACAGAAAAGCACAGAACAGCAAGAGCTGGAGCGCATCGAGGCTCTACAAAAAGAGGTGGCGGAACAGCGGCGTAGGAATGAGGCGAGCTACAGGGCTGCTCTGGCAGGCAGTGAGTCACTAGCAAAACCATTCTGTTCTTAATGATAAGAGCAATGCTGCATTTATTGTATAATTGGCTGTTCTGGTTGTTTTAAAGGTCAGCTTCCTAAGAGGCATGTGCTGTCCACCACCATTCCCAAAGAATTCAACTTCCGCTCAGATAGCAGGCTAAAGAACCACACTGATGGAGGCTCTGCAGTCGACAACTCGTACAGGGAGGTGGATTTCACCTCTCAGCTCCGCAAGCACCCATCTTCCCCTGTGAGTACAGTCACTAGGATGAGTAGTTGGATTCTTTTTGAAGCTGCTTGATGACTTCAAGTGGGTTTAAATGTTTGTCATTCTGTAGTTGAAGGCTCCAAAGGGAACAACCATTCCTAAACCCTTCAACCTCTCCAGAGGAAAGAGGAAGCTTGATGAGGCAGGAGCCTACATGCCAATGGCCCAGCAGATTGAACAGTTTCAGAAACGCACTCCCATCCGCTATCACCTGCGTAGTCGGCAGAGCCAGGAAAGAGGTGTGTCTCCTGTCAGACCCTATTTCTGGTAGCTTTGAATATTATTAGCATTGCATTCTTGTGTGATGCTGGTAAAGCATCATTTATTCACCCTCATGTAGTTCCAGAACTATGACTTTCTTCAGTGGGATAAATACATGATGATTTCCTTTGGAGATCTGTAATCTACACTTCAGATGATTTTGACTAATTTTGCCTGTATTTTATTTGCAGGACCTTCACCAGTGAAGGCTGAGAAGCCAAAAATCACACATCCCAAAACGCCACAGCTACTGACTCGCCAGAGACATCGTCCCACAATGGTGAAAAGCACTGCGGAAATTGAGGCAGAAGAAACAGAAAAAAATCAGCAGTAAGTTTTGAAGAGACTCTTGTGTTTTAATGCTTAATTTTAATTTAGCACAAGAACATCTCTTCAAACTTTCCTTCGGTCATTTCAGGTTTAAGTTCAAAGCTCTAGAACTCAACAGAAAGATTCTAGAAGGAGCTTTGGTTTTTAAAAAGCCGGCTAGTAAAGCAGTTACCAAGCCTGAGGGCTTCCAGCTGGAGATTGAGAAGCGACTTCAGGAGAGGCAGGCCAGTAAGAAGCCTGAGGAAGAAGAGGACCACACGTTCCATCCCAGACCTCTACCAACTCGAATTCTGGAGGAAGTTGTGGTTAGTAACAGCTCTCTCAGCCCCTTTTTTTTAGGTTTGTTTTATCGAGGTCGAGACGTCCTTTTTAATAATTCTATTGTTACTGTCAACACCCCCCCTCATAAAGGGTGTCCCAGAGAAGAAAGTTCTAAATCCAACTGTTCCAGAATCACCTGCATTTGCTCTTAAAAACCGTGTGCGAATGGAAAAGAAAAAAGAAGAGGTACATTTCAGTCTTATGCTTTATTTAAATTCATGAAACTGATATTTGTTGACTCTTCACATAATTCCTTTGCCCGTTCAGGAGAAGCCTCCTGCTCCAATTAAGGCACATGCTGTGCCCCACTTCCTGCCCTTTCAGCCCAAACTACCAGTCAAGAGCCAGGTAGAAATGTGCCCTTTCTCATTCGAGGAACGTGAACATGAACGAAGAGTAATGAAGGAGAAGAAACTGGAGGAAATGAGAAATGAAGAGGTATTTTCTTTATGGAGCAGCTAAAAGTCTTATTGTTCTTCATTTCATAACTGTGCCTAAATTGGACTGCCTCACCCAAATCTCACAGGTACCCAAGTTTAAGGCCCAACCCCTTCCTGACTTCCATGAAGTGCACCTCCCTGAGAAAAAGGTAGTAGAGCCCACCAAACCTGCTCCTTTCAAGCTGATGGTTGACGAACGAGGAGCTGCAAAGGGTGAACGCTGGGAGCAGATGGTAAGATCTTCTAAACCTTTCCTCTTCATCTTCCATATATTTTGATATTCTAGACCAAGGGTCTGAAACCTTCAACATCAGAAGAGCCATATTGGGCCCTTTCCCACTGAATAAAATTCACATTTTAATAAAATTCAAAACCTATTTGATCTCTAAAATGAAGATAAAATGCCATGCAGCTAACTGTTTTATATTCAGCTACGTTACAGGGCAGGGGCGTGGCAATCATTTCAAAAGTATGGGGGGCAGAAATAATATTTATGTATGTGTAATTGACAACAATTGAAAATGTATTTTATTGCTTCTGTACTGTAATAAATGCTATGTCAATTAGCACTGTATCATTCATATACTTTACCTGCCTGGAGAAGACTTGGAAAAACACGGAAACATATATTGTCAATTATTGTCTTGGTTTCATCAGTTAAGGTTTATTCTTGTTACTTCAGCCTAGCGAGATGCTTTTGTCCATGCTTCAGATTTCCCGGCACATCAAAAGTTATTACTTCTATGAGTCTTAGTTTCAAACTTTCTGCGCGAGCGCCCTCCGGCTTCAAGAATGAATGAGACATTGCATGAGAGTGTCTGGCACTCCGTAATGCTCGCATCATTTTAGATACGAATAAAATGCGTCCAAAACTGTGACTATCTTGTCTCTTAATTTAAATCTAGATTTATTCACACTGGTCCTTAACCTCTACGTGAACACACTTGCCCGAAAAAAAGTGCAGGGGAAGAGTTTAGGTTTTATTAAAAGTTGGGGGAACACGTCCCCTGTGTGTTTTACGACCGTGCTACAGGGAGCCACCGCAGAGGGATGAAAGAGCCACAGGTTGCCGACCCCTGTTCTAGACCACACATGACCAATGTTCTGCTTGGCAATTGTGTTTGCATGCTTGCAACTAGTTAGCCAGTGGAAAATCACTTGTCTCTCTGCATTTGTGACATTGTATACAATCTGTGTCTTAACTGGTTCCTTCCATTAAAATGTTTCTCCAGATGAAAGAGGAGTTGAAACGACAGGCTGAAGCCGCATGTTTTAAGGCACAACCAAACAATGTATCTCACAAAGAACCATTTGTACCGAAAAAGGAGACTCGCTCCATCTTGGGTATGTTGTTGTATGTGGCAGGTGGTTTTTGTGGTCTTTCCACGTAGTGTTTCACACCCCGTGTTGTGCTGTCTCCAGTCTGACCTTCTTCTGGGCTTACTGACTTTGTGTGAATTTTGTTGGCGTGCACAGTTAATTCCAAAACCAACTCTCGCTTCCTTCCAACTTTCACCACTGCTCTCACCTCTACCTGACCACTTCATCTGGTCCTCTTTGTTTACCTTTGGCACTTTCTAAAGCCAATACTACTAATTCTGCAGTTCCAGAGGCATTCCAGTTGGCCACAGAACGGAGAGCCAAGGAACGAATGGAGTTCGAAAAGGAGTTGAGCGAGAAGGAGGCGCTGAAGGCTCACATGGAAGAGGAGTGGCTAAGAGAACGAGAGGAGCAGGAAAAGGAGGGGATTGCAAGGCTGCGACACGAACAGGTGAGCGATTTCAGAATGAAGGTTGCTTATCCTCCCAGGCCTGGAAAGTTGTGAATTGGCATCAAGTAATCTAAAATATTTATCTGCACTTAAAAAGAACAAATGTATTTTATTTCTTCATCACTTCAATGTAAAATTATTTGGCCCTTTTATATTGTAAATTTAATTCCATCTCTTTTTTTGAAAGGTGCGCAAGGCCCAGCCAATCAGACGCTATAAGCCAGTGGAGTTGAAAAAGAGTGAAGTGTCTCTCACAGTGCCCCAATCTCCAAACTTTTCAGATCGTTTCCGCTTGTAAATGTGTAATGCACCGTTACATTGACTTAATTGTACAAAGTTCTCAATGTGTTTTGCTGTTGTCTTTTTATATCTCTCTATCTGTCTGTGGCTGATGCATTTAAGCCTTTGTGGTTGAGTAAAACAATTTTACAGTTGGGTGTGGCGACTGCCCCAGCTAAATTTCTCTTTTTAAACTCCTGTATATGAAGTCATTTTTTTCTGTTCTCCTTTTTTGACTGTTTTCTTCCATTTTTTACAATAAAGAAACTTCGTATAAATGATTTGTTTACTGTCTGTTGTGGCTGAACTGAAATTGGACCATTCAACCTCTTCATAAAACTATTTCTTAATTTGGTTGAAAGTCATCTGTAAGGACTCAACAGTCTTGATCTTGCACTTTCTAATTATTAGTCACTTTTTACTAAATACTTGTCATGCAAAGTTTTATTCTTGGTTTGATATGTAATTTATATGTAGGTTAAGTAAAGGGCAGAGATTTTATTCCATTAAAGCTGCATGACTCAGCAGTGCATGGTTGAACGCTAAAGGTACATGTTTCACATTCGTTCAGCTCATGCTTTATTGTCTCTACTCTTTTTGTCTTGGAAAGACTTTGTGCCCCCTCCCCAGGGCCAGCTCTGCGTGCTTATATCAGTTTACGGTTTGTGAGCCCCCTTCTCTGGTCTGCCTATTTCTGGTGAGGTGGCTACCGAGTGATAAAAGAGAATTTTGACAGGCTGGTACTTCGTGAGCTTCCAGAGAACAGTCTGTTCAAACCCTTGGCCGGAAAACGCATGTACTTTTCACTGGACAAACATCTTTACAGGTGGGTGTGAAATGGTTGAGAATTTATTGAAAATATCTTATTTGGAGTATAGTCTGAAGACGTTCAGATGGTACAGTTACTGTTATTTTTTTTTTGTAACTACATCTATATCTCATTACAGAACAGTTACACATACATATGGAATATTTCTACTTTTAAAAATGTAATGTCATACTGCAGGAAGTTTTCAATGAACTACAAAAAAGCTATAAATCTGAAATGTTACAGCTGAAAATGCATTTACTAGACTCAAATACTTACTCAAATATTCCTTAATATTGTTTAAAGTAATTTAATTAATTGTAATATTAACTTAATTGCATTTAGTTAATTGTATCAATTTAACGTTAAATAAAGAGTCTGTGTTACTTGTCAGTTTTGCATGCAAAACTTTGCCTACCTGAGTTTTATTTTGTTTCCCTACTGGGAAACTGTTTAACCAGTCTAAGTTTGTTTGCTGGTCTTAGTTGGATCTATTGATTTATTATCTTTTTTTTTTAAAGGAGATTGTGTTCTTTTCAGCTGGTCATGCTAGGAGACAAGCTAAAGCCAGCTAAGACCAGCAAACCAACCTAGACTATTTATTTCAGCAAAGTTTCTATTAAAAACTTGAAAGTAGCAACAATGACGTTCACTGTGTGTGTAAATCCACAGGCCTAATTGTAATTTTGACTTTAAGAAGACCTTGTCTTCAGTACCTCTATTTTTTCATCTCTCTCTAGCACAACCTTCATTCCATGTCTGTCAAGGGCTCTATGAAATGCCCCGTGCCTCCATCCAGCCCCACAACCCTGGAGGCCAAGGTTGATGAACTACGATTTAAAGTGGAGCAGCTCCTCTTGAGCCCAGGGAGAAGTTGCCCCATGTGTGGGACCTGCGTTCAGCACAGCACACTGCAGGAGACTGTGACCAGCCAGCTGTCGGCTCAGACCAGACTTCTGGATTCCTTATTTTCTACTGCTGAACACAAATATTTTGAAGAATGTTAATAACAAAACACTATTGGTTCCCACTGACTTCCATTGTAATGTTTGTCCATTCAATAAAAGTCAATGGGAACCAAAAGTGTTTTGTTACCAGTATTCTTCAAAAAAAAACAAGAAAAAAAAAAAACAAGTCATACAGGTTTGGAACTAGGTTGGTGTCTAAATAACTTCTTCTTTTTTTTTTTTTTCTTAAATATGTAAGGTCTGGAGGACAGACAGTGTGAGAGAGTGTCTGTGCCTTTAGTGGCTCTACAGAGACGGAAATCACTGCCTGTTCGAACCTCTGTGGTCAGTGGAAAGAAGGACAACAGCCAGAATTGCTTATAAATGGTTCCATTAACTCTTAAGACTATGGCAAACAGTGATTGCATTAATCAAAATGGCATAAATTACATTTAAGGCCCATTAACACCAACAACAATAACTGCAGTTTTAAAAATGTATGAGAATAAGTAAGTTCACACCATAAATATGATGATAATGACACAGAAGCACAATATGATTGGAATTTTTTTCAGAGTTGAGCTGATGAATGAAAAAACATTGACAGACAATCAGAATCCATTCAATTTGAAAGATCTTGAGCATTTAAAGCAGCAAACAGCAAAACTGCAGTATGCTCATATAATAAACAATGTTATCAACCATTAGCCGTTGACACGTTAACATAGTTGTTGCTACAGTTATAGTTTTTGGTCTGATCAGGCCTTGACCATGTATTTAATTCCGGTTTGTAAACCGTTTTTTTTTCTATCACTCTCTGTTGACAGGAGGAAGTCTATGTTCGCTTGGACAGAGACCGTAAAATGGTGCCACATGCTTTTAATATGCCTTCGGAGAAAGGTAACTACAATAAACTATGTTATTACACCATATATGTCATTTGGAAAGGTGAAGTGGGGCAGCAGGATTGTCATGGTCATTTTTGATGGACATGAATCTGAATGACGGGCCTGTTAGTGTGTTAACTATTTATGGACTGCAGAATGACAGGGAGACTAAAGAACAAACCATAAATAAAGGTTATACAAATAAAAGAGAATGACTTTGGGGTTTAAAATATATATACTATGCATATATACTATAACTTGCATACTAGTATAATAAAGCCTTATATTGTATATTCTTTGTTTGTGCAGGTTTTTTGCTAGAAATCAATGAAAACAATTGTACGATAAGAGAGGACCATCAAGCTAAAAAAGATTCAACAAATGTCAAAGTTCAACAGGAGCCTAAATTGCAGATCAAGGGAGAAAAAGAAATATCCACTGTAAACTCTAAGATCGGATCTATCTCATCATCAAACACAGAAAATGAATATGGTTGAAAAAAAGAACATGCCAACAAACCAGAATGATGTCCCGAAACCCGTCATTGCTGCGTCAGTGGTGACCCAGAGGACTCCAGGTATTGCTCCACCAAAGACAGAAGCCCAAGACGACAGGAAAGTGTCACCGCCAAACACCAAAGCGCCTATTCCTGTGACAAAGATTGTGGTTTTGCCTGACACAATCGGACCGAAGCATACTGAAGCAGTGAATGTAACCCTACCAAATCATACCGTACCGAAAACAACTGGACTGGTTGCTCCGTTAATGCCTCAGTGTACAGCTTCACTGGTACCCAACAATCCTCCCAGTGTCCCTACAGATGCAACACCAATCCAAACATTTCCCAAAACAAGTCTGGGTCCTCCTGTAGCAACTGCGCAGAGTTCTGGAAAATCATCAGTAAATAAACTCACAACAAAAACGTCATCACAAGATGCAACATTGTTACCGCCAAGCCACAAACCGCCAAAAACAATGGGTTTGAATGTTACTACAGCCACAAAAGAGGCTTTCGCGCTCAGACAAGTGCACAGCTGCCCTAATTCCCTACAGAGGTAGGGTAAATCAAGCAATGGATGCATTGCTTGTCCCTCGATTTAAAATGCATTGTATTACTTTTGGAGCAGTGGTTGACTTGGACCATGTTTTTAAGTATTACTGTTTTTATGTGTTTTTGATCAAATAAATGCAGCCTCTGTAAGTAAAAGTGACTATATATAGTATGTGTATAAACATATAGTAATGCATAGTTTTATAAATGGCAATGTTTTTCATCTTATACAGATTACAAGTCACTGGAGGAAAAGCAGATTTGGTCCACACGGTATCAGCACCTCTGGCTAAGAAAACGACTGAAGCAGTTGGAGCAGCAAACCACGTTTCAGGTGGAATACAGATTAAAATAACTCCAGTTACAGACAAGAATTTAGTACAGATGAAGAGCCATAACCCTCCTAAAACCTGTTTTAAAGTAATAGGTAAGTAACCTGTATTTTTTTTTTTTTTTGTTCTGATAACATAAAAACGAATTAAAAGTAAAAAATGTAAATAATTTAAAAAGGAAATTAAGTTCAAGGATATGTGTAATTGGTAATGTCTGTAAATAGTTTTCAGAAGAGAATAAAATAACCACCGAATGACAGAACTGTGCTTGTGTGAATTTGTTTTCAAAGGTTAAAGAGGTGACAGGAGGCCTCTAGTATAGCCTGACCTTAGAAATCTGAAGTATCTAGAAAATGATAATCCTTTGTCCCTGGCACATTATTGTATCATCCACTCTCCTGCAGCTGTTCCCACTCCAACCCAACATGAAGAGCGTTATAGATCAGATATCAACACCATGAATGTCTCATAGTGGTGGCTGACCCAAGATTCCCACTGATCTAGACAAACTGTTGTCTGAAAAACACACATAACAGTGTCTTTCTGGCTCTTTTCAGATGATGCTTCACCTCAGCCCGCGCCTTTTGCTCACCAGTTTGTCTCGCTGAAGTCTAACCCTCCACCCAGTGGTACCTTCAGTATCCACACCAGAGAAGTGCTGGGAGGGTGAGATGATCATTTCTGCTTACTCTAACTGTTAGCGCTCACTTAAATCAATTATTTATCATGTATAATTATTTATTTAGCACCTTTGACATTTTTTTTACCGCCATATTTAATAATTGTATCATCAGTGGTCGCTTTGGCAAGGTGCACAAATGTATGGAGACTAAGACGGGGATGAGGCTTGCTGCTAAAATCATCAACACAAGAAATGCCAGAGAAAGAGTAAGTATATCTGTGTACATATATAATACTTTACAAATATAACTGAAAATATCTGCACTTAGAATAGAAGTGTCATAACATACATGTAGAGCTAGGTAGATTACTTACAAATTGTGTAGTCCATTACTGTTTACATGATGAAAACTGTAGTTTCCCTAATTGGGCTTAATGTAAGAACTACAGTGGGTTTGTGAGTTGAGTTTATTTAAACACTTGAACACTAAAAATAGATTTTTTTTTTTTTAACCTGCAAACAACACTGAAAACAATCAAATGTGTTGTAAAATTATTGAAATATTAACTTCCTCAGAGATATTTCAAGTAAATATCTCATGTCAGAGGTGTTTGGCTGACAAAAACGTTTAGGAATCCTTGCATTAATGAACAAACGCTATATATAACAATGATATTACACATCCAAAGTCTTTCAGGTTTGAAAATATTTTGTCCAGACCTCTAGAGTCAACAGTAAATGAAGGTCACTCCAGATATAATGAAGACAAAGAATAATTAGGGAAAATAAATACATTCTAAATGATTTACGGCCATTGTTTACATAATATGTAATCATGTAATCCATAAAAAGGTAACTGTAATCTGATTATAAGCATTATAAAATGTCATTACAAATACTTGATTTTTGGAATCTGATTACGTAATCCTGATTACATGTAATCAGTTACTATTCAGCTCTGCATACATGTTGCTGTCAAACTAGTGCTCTGCTACCACAATTTGTTTTTATTACCAACATAACAGTACCATAATAAACTAGAGGTTATTTGAGACAAACAAAACGAGTTGGATATTTACAACTGTGACAAAAATCTAGAGACACTATATGAGAGACTATATAATTCTTTTGACTTTTTGGCAGTATGGCAGGTGTTTGTGTAATTTTTCCTTCTGATAGATGTTCAGATTATGGTTTAATTATGGTTAGATAGTTACATACCGTTCAAAAGTCTTGGGTCGATGGATTTTTTAATGTTTTTGAAAGACTTCAATTATGCTCACCAAAGGCTGCATTAGTTGCTCAAAAATGTTAAAAACGGTAATGTTGTAAGATATTACAATTTAAAATATCTGTTTTCTATTATTATGTTTAAAGTGTAAGCTATTCCTGTGATGGCAAAGCTTAATTTTTTAACAGTCATTATTCCAGTCTTCATTGTCATATGCACAAAAGTGCTCACAAAACAGGGTCATGATATTAATTTTTCAAGGTTGTTCCTGTTGTTTTGCAGGACATGGCACTAAATGAGATCCAGGTCATGAACCAGCTCAATCACCCCAATGTCCTCCAACTTTATGAAGCCTTTGAGGTCAAGAATCAAGTTGTGCTGATCCTGGAGTAGTGAGTAGTGTGATTCTTTTTAAGCAATAAAACACAATTGGCTAAAATGCAACATGGCATATGAAACAACAGAGAACATTGTCTTTTCTATTCAGTGTGGAGGGAGGTGAGTTGTTCGAGAGAATCGTGGATGAGAGCTGTCCGCTGACTGAGGTGGATGCCATGGTGTTTGTGAAACAGATCTGTGAGGGTGTCCAGTACATGCACCAGATGTATGTACTTCACCTGGACCTCAAGGTAACAGATGAAGCAAAAAGGGGTCACTTTGTTCTTTCAGATTTAGGCTAGTGATTTTGTTCTTTTCTCAAGGGATTCACTGAGATTATAGTTTAAGCCTTTATGGAAACTTGTATGTCAGAGGGAAATGTGTTACAGTTTATCACTTTTTTTCCAGCCAGAGAACATTCTTCTTGTTAATTGCTCTAGCCATCAGGTGAAAATTATTGACTTTGGACTAGTGAGGAGGTAGGATTTATACTTATACACTGCTATTGTATTGTACTTGTCCATGCATGTTTATGTGTTCAAATGAAGATAAGTGTTGTCATCAGCCATTTTTGCTGGCATGACATTTGCCTTACATACTTTTCCAGTGACCACTGTGTATTTCTGAATGTGTCAATCCTCTGAGAGTTCAAATAATATAGCCAAGGCTTATTTTTATGTTCAAGTGGTTTTTCTTCCTGTCCCTCTTCAGATATAAACCACGAGAGAAGCTCAATTCGGAACGCCTGAATTTTTTGCTCCAGAGGTGGTGAACTTCGATTTTGTCTCCTTCCCTACAGATATGTGGACTTTGGGAGTCGTCACATACATGCTGTAAATCACATTAACACACACCAGAACATGTAATTCACAATTAAATAATCATTTGAACAAATGTCTATATTTGAATTAAAAATTCGCTGTACCACTCCAAAAGAGACATAAGCAGGCCTTGATTACAAATTCAATTATTTTTAATAAGTGATTTCATACAAATTAGTCACAAAGATTGGCTAACAGTTGTGACGTCCGGTAAATGTTCTGGGAGTGAATCCAAAAACATCAAACAAGGCAATAAAACAGCATCCAGGGTCACTAAGTCAACTGCTTAGTCTAATTAAAGCAATAACAGTGTTATGGAGTATTCTGGGCCGCCTCCAAACCAGAAAATGAAACTTGTGTAACCCTGTTAGCTTCATGTTAGATGAACTCTTGAAATGGAGAAGCAATAAAAATCATATTTGATTTCTGTTGTTCTAGATTAAGCGGCCTCTCTCCTTTTCTGGGTGATGACGATAGCCAGACCCTCAACAATGTGCTTATGGGCAACTGGTAGGCCGCTATTATATTGATTCTATACTCAACAGAACATGAGCTAATTATAAACAAGTGCTGAAACATCTATTTAAAAATCATCTAAAGTCTACAAACAGCTCTAAAGAACGTTTTAAAGTGAAATCTGTTGTAAACATCGCCCCCTGTTGGATGTCTGTAGGTACTCTGATGAGGATGCGTTTGAGCATGTGCCTGCTGAGGCTCGGGACTTCGTCTCCAACCTGCTGATCAGAGAAAGAAGGTGACATTAAAAATACTTAAGTTTAAGGCTGATTATACACGGGGCAACTTTTTGAGTAATGTTGCTGGGCAACTTTGGGCAATGTTGCCGTCAAAGAGGAACCAGGTGAGACACAGGGCCCATGACAGATCTAAAGTATCAAGATAGAAATTTGTTACCCATTCTCAATGGGTACGTGCCCAAGAAACCGCACTCAAAAAAAGTTGCCCCGTGTATCATCAGCCTAAGAGAAGAGATTAATACTAAGTTCATCTTAATAAAATCATTTATCTAAAAAACATTATTAAAGGATTAGTTCTTTACCCAAACATGAATATTTACTTAAATTTTTGCCGTCAGGCCATCCAAGATGTAATTGAGTTTCTTTCTTCATCAGAAAGGATTTGGGGAAATTTATTATTACATCACTTGCCCACCAATGGATCCTCTGTAGTGAATGGGTGCCATCAGTATGAGTCCAAAACAGCATAAAAACCTTACAATAATCCACACAAGTAGTTCACAGTGATCCACTGGTAACAAAGTGAAGTAATGCTACATTTTTCCAAATATGTGATGAGGAAACAAACTCCTCTACATCTTGGATAGACTGAGAGTGAGTACATTTTCAGCAAATTGTCATTTTTTGGTGAACTATTCCTGTAAGTGTGTTCCAAGAAACACAAAATTAGATGCTTTAAAGAATGTCTGAGCTGCATGTTTCTGTACAAAGAAAGCGTACCATGACTAGTGGCAGTCAATCTCCTCAAAAAAGGAAAAGCACCATAAAAGTTCTTCATAAGTGAAGTGAAGTGACGTGTGGCCAAGTATGGCGACCCATACTTGGAATTTGTGCTCTGCATTTAACCCATCCAAGTGCACACACACAAGTTCTTTCGCTGATGAAACATGATATAAGGCTCTCCCTTTTCTACCTGCAGTCTAAATAAAGTAATGTTATGGGTTAAATAAACAGAGTCATGCCCATTCAAATTGCACGTGTCCTCCTTTTTTTTTAAATGCAACTTTGAAAAACAAAACAATGAATTGGTTAAATATTGGTTATGTACTTATGAACAATTTTTCAACTTTGCAGAGCAATAAGTTTCATTAAGCATTCATCATTCACATCAACACAGTCACACTGGGGGAGGCTTAAACATAAAATGACCCCCCCCCGGACAATACGGTAAATATAATATAAATCCATATCATCCATATAATATAAATTAGTAAAACAATATATGCCTATATATTTATTATTCTTAACTTGCATGACGGCTGGTCATGTGATGTCAACATGGTGGCGCTCACGAGGGAGCGACCTCTTCATGTAGAATAAAACAGCTGATACATTACCTAATGAAAAGTGCTGTTGTTCACTTCTTTGTGTAAAAACCTTTTTAATTAGTAAAAATACTGAGTGCACCTTTAAAATGTGACGCTCGTATTGTTGTTGACAATACCTTTTAACCATTATACACTATTTGAACTGTTTTAGGCAATTTAATCTGTGGACACAGACTGAACTCAACACAGTTGATTGATATGAGGAGGTACATGTTTAAGATTTGAGGGAAGAAAATCTGCGAAGAGTCTTTATGTGTGTGTGTGCTACAACCAGATTTTAAAATCGGCTAGGATTTTTAAACAAGTCTGAGCACAGTTTTAAAGTAAACGGATGATTTCTGTACTCGGCTCAGCCTCTTCTGCAGTAAGGGGTGGGGTGCACTGACAGGAGGGATCACATTTACACAGTCGACTTCTCATATCCGTGTGCTGTTGCTTGGACAGATAGCATTCGATTTTTCACTCTACAGGTTTTCTGCACGCTAGACTTGACATTTTGACCAGAGGTAACGTTAAACGTTTTTATTTCTCACCGATGTTTTTCTCGACAGTCGCGCGACACCCTCTAATTCAACATGTAACTTAACGGAAATTTTTCGAGCGAGCTCGAGATTGAAGCGAATGTGTCTCACTTTCTCTTCGCTTATAAGGAGTAACGTTACTTGTTGTTTGTTATCTTAAGTAATTAGTTTTAACTGGAAATCGTCGAAATTACACGCGGGGTGTAATTTAGTTAACCCAGTCAATAGTCACATTGTTTCCTCTCCTTTGCGATTTTCTTGTGTTGTATCTTGAATTTCAAGTCTTTTCTGAAAGAGCGAGGCCCTAAAAGTCTTCAAAATTTCAGACATATTGGTGTTTTTTTAAACATGCGAAACCCGTGTTTTATCAGATTTAAAATACCATAATGTAAAGCCTTCTAAAGTTAAGGATTTGGTTAAGAAATAAGGCGTTTGTATAACACGAGGACCTGGATTAGGAAAAAGTAAGAAATTACCGTTGAGCGTCGGGTCGTCATACTCAGAAACTTTATTTACATATTTACTATTTATTTACCAACTGGCTTACCGACTCAGTTAAAGATCATGTAACGTTAGCTTTTAAAGGCCAATTTGACAGTAAACATTCACAGTTTATTTAAAACATCAAACTATTAATCTCGTGACTATGGTAATAACCACAGTTTCACCTTTCTCACGGTTTTACTTCGTGTAAAATGTTATGCCAACATTTTTAGCATTTCTAATGTTAAATTTGACCTGATTAATTTCCTTTTTGGTCTGGTTAAAGAAAATGAGGACTATTATTATAATAGGCCTTATTAGGGTCCAAAACCCACATTTTACTTACATTTATTTTGCCTATAGTCATTTTGTTCGACACATCTTTCACATGTTGAGTTACTGTCCAGTGATACTTTGTCCTGTAAGAACTAACATCACACACTGGATGAGACCGAGACATTAGCCACTCCATTATTTTGGAGTTATTTCAAGTAATTTTGTGATGTTAGTCATGAGGTCAAGCATAATATGTCCAAATATTTTTACATTTTATAAATTACAATAATAATAATAAAAACGTGGTTAATCTTTTGTTTGTACCTTGAGTTACTGTCCAGTGATACTTTGTCCTGTAAGAACTAACATCACACACTGGATGAGACCGAGACATTAGCCACTCCATTATTTTGGAGTTATTTCAAGTAATTTTGTGATGTTAGTCATGAGGTCAAGCATAATATGTCCACCCTGGAAAATCTTGGAGGAAAGAATCTGATTTATTTTTAAAAGGTTATAATCATTTATACAGTTGAATAGTTTGTTTCAGTCATAGCTTAATGATATATCACTTTGTAATCTTTCACATTACATCTTTACATATTCTTGCCCTTTGACATTTAGTTTCTTGTCATTTTTATGGTTTCTTTCAGTTACTTTTACTTTCAGTAATATACAGTTAAATATTAGCCTCATTTAGCTCATGTCAGTACATTGACCTATATTGTTTCTGTATTTTTAACCTTTCAGGTATTAAGGGCAGTGGGTGTGGTCATTTACTTTAGTTTATGTGTTTTTAGTTACCTTTATTTTTCCACAGGAATTAATTGAAAGCACCATGGCTGTAGAAGGAGGAGCGAAATGTATCAAATACCTGCTCTTTTTCTTTAATTTCATCTTCTGGGTGAGTAACAAATAATATCTGTATTATTTCACATCACATTTTACATTAGCTAGGGCATGTGTTATAACAGCTGAGCCATTTTTCTGAATTATCGTTGGCTTATTGCATGTTATCTGGAGGCTTTATTGTGAAAGATTTATACGAAACGCTTTCCTAACCCTTCCATTTTTACAATTCATGCTGCTTCACGATGACTTTAGTTTTAGTGAGGGGCTTTGACGTAAAATGGAGAAATAAAATGGACAGGTTTTTCTTTACTTCTCATATAAGTCTTGTGGTATTTCACAATTCCTCCTCCCCCTCTCAAAACCTCAAAATGAAGTTCTGAGTATTCGTAGTAACTGACACACAGTTTTGCCAGTCAAGGAGTTCAACAGAGTAAAAAAAAACCTCTTCTAGTGAAAATACGTGTTTCCTGGCTTTGTCAGATGACAGGAATACAGTCATTTAGTGTTAGCATGTAGATCAAACATGGCTGTTGAGCTTTCAAAGACCGATCACTCACGAGCACGGGTGTTTACTCAGGAACTGGGCAAACCTTCGCATTACATGCGTAAAGCTAATGAGAATGTTGTGGTGAACTCAATTTCATTTAATTACCGTTTTAACTTGTAGAAAGTCACAACCATTTCATGGCATAAATTTAAAGCATGCCTAATGCAGAAATGTGGTTTTGTTGTTAACACTTCGCTGTTAGTTGACTTTGGGGGATTAATGTGTTTATGGCTGTCCTTCAGCAGCTCGCTGATAATGCAGGCTTCCTTTCAGGTCATGGAAAACAGCACTCACTTCGTCCCAGCAAGTTTGTTTGATCACACAAAGCACGGCTTTCTCACGCATTCATCTTGTGCTGTTGGTGTTGACATTGTTTGGTGTCTAAGCATTCCCTGGTGTAAATGTGCACACCACACACTCTGTTTAAAGCGTAGCCTGAGCATTTAGTGGTATGTTTTCTGAAAGAAAAAAAACATTCTTGCATGTACAGCACTCTATCCTTCAAAATTGAAAACATAGTTGCGAATGGCCATGAACTTGTATGAGCTGACAGCTTGTTTTTTACATATACTCTGATGGGGATGTACACGAGGCCACAAGCTCATTTTAGCACCTATATCATCTATGCTTCCTGTGATCAGATAAGCGCACTGAAATTAGTTTCTGTTGCACTGTTAGGACATATTTAATTTCCTAAACTACATTTGAGCATTATTATATATATAATAATAGGAAGGAATTATTTAGGTATCTGCCTTGATGTTGACCTCATCACCTCATCTTATTTTTATTTTAAGTTTTTTCATTTTTGATTTATTCCGGTATACCCCACAGTACTTGAACTACTATCTGTTTACTCAGAAAGTTTACTCACCTTTTATAATTTAAATAACTGATTTGTGACACAAAATACATTACTTTAGTTATGGTATTCAGTGAACATCAAAATAAATGAGAAATGTTGTGAAAATATATGTCCACAATCACAAAGAACGAAAAGAAAAGAAAAGAAAGAAAGTTTAGATGGGTTAAAAAACAGTACATGTGTGGAATTAAAGTAACTTTCCCAGGGAAAATTTTCATGGAGATTCTCAACTGTAATGTTAGAAAACACAACAACAAGGGATTTTTACATTTTTATTAAACTACAGTGAAACAGTTCCATTTCTGTTCATTTTAACCAAACATTCAGCCATTAACAATTCCAGTGAGTTTGAGAATTACAGTTGTGTTTGCCTTTCTAGTTCTTTTGAACTAGAAAAGAAAAGAAAATTCAGGAAAAACTACTCTGTGGAGTTTTGTGCTGGGAATTTAAGTCTCTCTTCTCAGTGAAAGAGAAATTTAAAAGTTCAGTCTCAGTCATGTGATTGATCTTCCTATTTGTGGCGGCATCATGTGACTTTCCCCATATGAGTATCAACGTTCATCTGTGACACATTCAGAAAAAAAAATGCCAAAGGTCAACTGGAATATGGGCTGATAATAGACAATTGAACACCACTCCTTATTTGGGACATTGTCATGTGTTTCTTTATGTAATAATAGACACTCCTGGCAATTTCAACGTATATCTTTATTTCACTCAGCAGGATTTATCCTCCTGTTGTTTTCTCTTTCGTCAATTTTGTCCAGGTACCTGCTGCTACTTATTACCCTCAAATATTTACTCGGGTGTTGCTTTGTATGTTAGCCGGATCGGTATAGTCATAAAAATCGATCTGGGTTGTTGACTTTGCTGTGGGACACCCATACAACCTTCATTTGTACAGCCGACATTTACGTATTACTAAACATCCTTTACACTTTGCTCAGCTGTGCCGATCAGTCCTACTGTACTTAAGAGACATTTACACAGTACTTTATCTGTGTGATAATGATAATGTTTGTGCGTAACTAATTTCCTGATTGCTGACAAACTTTACATAGCATGATGAATAGATATTTCAAGCCATCACCAATGGCAAATTACTGTACTGAAATTTGCAGACTCTCATAGTTCTAATAACTTACCCACACCTAGTTACAACTCCCTTTTTATTTTTCTCTTTAATGCTAACACAAACATCCTACAGTCAGAATCATGGTTAGGGAACAGAATAATGAAATAAGTTATGGTACCATTTTTTTTCTTTACATCTTTAGTGGAAAACAACACTTAAAAATTCCTAGTTGATATTAATTACTAAATTGAAAAGATAGGGTTACTCTTTGTTTTAAGGTGTCCTTGTTACAGTGTAATTATGCATTTAAATACTCAGTAATATTAATTAACTACATGTACTTACTATATGGTTAGGGTTAGGATTAGGGTTTGGCTTAGGGTTACTTGCATGCAATTTTTATGATTCCAAATAAGTGACTGTTGTAAGTTTAAAAAGTAAGTTAATTGAAGGTTAATGTCAGTTTAACTACAGAATGAGGAATAACTAAATTATTATAGAAGAGTCTTTTAAAGTCACTGTTTTTCACACTTCCTCTCTGTTTCTCTTATCTCTAGCTGTGTGGCCTGGCCTTAATAGTTGTGGGGGTATTGGCTAAAGTTTCTATCAACACCACGGCCTTCCTCAAAGGATACTCCGGTTCTCCTCTAGTGCTCATAGTGGTGGGAGTCATCATCTTCTTCATCGCATTCTTTGGCTGCTGTGGTGCCTGGAAGGAGAATCAGTGCATGATCTCAATGGTAAGAATGTGTGATGAAAATATTCATGTTCTAGTGCATATAATGAGATTCAGGGATTCAAGTAAATGTAATTTAATGGTTAGGGTTGCTTCAGCTGTTTGCACTAGGGGCTAAAATTTGTTTGCACCATTTATTCTTAATGCTTCGGTATTAGATTACAAGCTCATTGTAAACAAAGGCCTAGTCACCATGTATGACATGACATTCATCTTTATTGAGAATCCAGTAAGCAGCTTTCAAATTTGTAAATAGTGCTGAAATCCATGCATTTCGCTTTTAATTGTTAGGTTTGTTTTGATCTTATTTTACCCGATGCAGAAGTCAGCTGTCATAAATTTCAGTTGCTATAATGCACATATATTTATATTTCCACATTTTGCCCGATTTTAATATCAAAAAGATAAATTTAAAAAATGTAGATTTTCTAAGTTGTGCATTAGTGTTATTTATTATTTTCTAATGTAATTATTTAAGTATTTTATTACATGTCATACATTTAAATAAGTAAATAGATTAACATTAAAGATTTGGGAAATGTGTGTAAAATTATGACTATTAATGGACAAATTGGGAAAAAATATAAATTAATGTTAAAATCTGGCATGTACTGGGGTAGTAGACACGTTAACATGTAAATGTATACAAGTGTACTTGTGAACATATACTGTTGACTGACTGAAATATGAAGTTTATATGTGGGGTTAAGTTTAGTGGTGAAGCACACTAATATTAAAGTCCTCGTTTACTCGGCCAAGCTGTGAAACTGACGTCATCAGAGAAGGAATGCCATTCCAGAGTGGAAGCAAATGTTCAGGTTTTGATTAAAGATTACCAAGACAAACATTTTTTTTTCCAGTAGATTAACTTGCATGGATTAATTGTTCACCTCAAGACTAGTGATGTGTGCTAACAAAGTAAATTGTGTAAATTTTGATTTAATGCAGACTTTAAGTATTGCCCAAGTAACCTGGTACACATTTACACTATTACACTACATCTAGGCTGTATTTCCACTAACTTGCTGGCTTCTGATGCTTTTGTTTATATACCGACTGCTGTAAAGCTGCAGCATGTCTGTGTTGACATGGTCAACACATGGCCAACAGGTCAAACCAGATTCCTTTTTATACAACACTTAATTTGAAGAATAGATGTGTATGTGCATATTTGACTAAAATGGAAATCAAACAGTTACAATAAACTGGTGCCTCAGAATGTGCTACTGTATGCCTACACAAATACAGTAGCACAGCACCTACCAGCTCGCAATAAAATAATTCAAATCTTTGAAATGCTATTCATTCACCTTTATCATTTACCTCTCCTTTATTTATTCTCTCCTAGTTTGCTGTTATTCTCTCCCTCATCATCATCATTGAAATCGGAGCTGCCATCGCTGGATATGTCTTGCGTGGAAACGTGAGCACTCTTCTCACTGGCACTTCATTTTTATTCATCTGTTTTCTAGTACCATTTGGCTCATAATAATTTGTCTTTCTCTGCAGCTGACTGATCTGCTGAATAAAGGTTTTGACGTCATGATTGCAGGATACAACGAAACGGAAAACCGCGACTCCCTTGATACTATACAGCAACAGGTTAGTAAACCCAAACCTCTCACATTTTGGACGTGTTATTGATTTCCATTTTCACATGCATGTAATCGTGTCTTACGAGTTTCTCCCATTTTGTTTGCTCAGTGCCATCTGTTGACACTAAACTGACATCCTGCTTCCTCTTATTTACATTTAATCATTTAGCAGATGCTTTTATCCAAAGCGACTTACAGATGAGGACAATGGAAGCAATCAAAATCAACAAAAGAGCAATGATATGCAAGTGCTATAACAGATCTCAGTTAGCTTAATGAAGTACGCGTAGCAAGGTTTTTTTTAATTATATAATAAATCAAAAGAAAACCGATAGAATAGAAAAAGAATAGAGCAAGCTAGTGTTAGAGGCCTTTTTTGCTTTTGTTAATTGTATAATAAATAAAAAGAAAACAAATAGATAGAATACAAAACAATTAGAGAAGTTATATGCTGTTATAAGTCTTATGCTGTTATGTGGCTAAACTTCACTGTAGACTCAGTGCTGCACTTGCTCTCTGAAATCTGAATGATTTATTTTTATTTTACACACACACACACACACAAATATATATATATATATATTTACAAAAAGACCAGTTAAATAAGTATGAATTTGTAATGTCTTTCTTCTAGTTCAAGTGCTGTGGAAGAAACTCCTCTAGTGATTGGATGAACTCAAAATTCTTGGCTCCCAGTTCAGTCCCAGATTCCTGCTGTAAAAACGTCACCAAGGATTGTGGTAAAGGAGCTCTCCAAGAAACCAGCAAAATCTACACAGATGTAAGAAACCTTTTTTTAAGTGCACTAGGGTTTTGCTGACTCTTCTGTACTGTGGTATTTTTACAAAGAAAGTCTACAAAAAATTAGACTGTCTGTGTCCTCGTAGCTTTTAAATTTTAAACTTAAAAAAAAAATAAGACTAGTAGAAATTGTTTATTGGACAGGATTTGTGGGATGTGCTATAAGCACTTAGATTTTGGTTTTGTGTTTGTTTAACACAGGGATGCCAGCCCATTTTGGACAAATTTCTAAAGCAAAATATCCTGTGGATCGCTGTGGCAGCTCTGGTCATTGCATTTGTGCAGGTGAGACCTGCAAGATTGGTTTTCCTATTACATGCACATCAAAACATCAATGCAAACTCCCCTTCCTCGTACACTAACCAATAAATTTGTTTTGTTTTTTTGTAGATCACGGGCATTGTGTTGTCCTGCATTCTGATGCGAGCCATCCGCAGCGGCTATGAGGTCATGTGATCACATCTAGTTACAGCACTTCACCCATATTAGCATATCACTTAAAGCTCTTAGAGACTGTTCAGGTGTTTTTAAAACTATTATATAAATGCCAATTATTTCCCCCCTTGCTGTGTAAGTTGACAGTACTCATTTTCTTTGAGAATGAAATATCTACGATGTCTATGCTTCTATGACTAATCCAGTAGATTAGTCTCCTGTTAAGTCCGATTGACTGATTTATACTTTAGACATGGTTTTAAACTTGATCTTTACTGCAGTGACATTCCTTTGGGTTACAAGACAACAATCAATTATTACTGATATGCCAAATTTTATACATTTATAGAACATTTGTGTCAAAAAAGAAGGAATAAAATGTTCTAAACAAGTTTGTCCTTGTCTTAAATATAATGAACTTAAATATTTAGTTATTTCAGCTTACTACTGTGGTGTTGGTGAATCAGTGCTACCTTGAAACAGAGACCATAAAGTTTGAAGT
The DNA here is from genome assembly GCF_001515625.1 of Sinocyclocheilus rhinocerous. Lineage (NCBI taxonomy): Eukaryota > Metazoa > Chordata > Actinopteri > Cypriniformes > Cyprinidae > Sinocyclocheilus > Sinocyclocheilus rhinocerous. The sequence goes on from NW_015659390.1 coordinate 368,224, forward strand.
CTTTTAATAGAAGTTCCAATCTTTTCATACTGCATTAACTATGTACTTTAACACCGAACCAAACAGCATTGTCTCTTTATATAAAAACAAAATAAAGCAACACATTTGGCAACATATAAAGATAACTGCATGAACTGCACCTCATTTGTACCTGTGTTCTTAAGTAAAAGGCACCTGTTAAAAGGCTGAATAAGAAGATCAAGTTATTTCAGAACTTGACAAGACTCATTTAGCATAACATAAATGCTATGACCAAACAGCCTAGTGCTCACAGCAAACATCTTCTTATTGGATAGGACAGGAACAAGGTGCAATATTATTTATGTAGTCTTTAGAACTCAAAAATAAATAACAAATGTAATTAAATTAAGTATATGCTGCATTATAGAACATATCTTAATAATATATTAAGGAATACACTTTATCACACTTCAGTGTTTTTAAAGGCTGTAAACCTCTTTTCAGTTTTGACATCAGATTTAAAACATAAAAAATGGGTTTCTATAATAAAACATTTTAAACAATCTGAGAGAGAAACTAGACAAATTAATGTGATAGGTGATACTTGTCAGTGCAGGTTTTAAACAAAGGTACAAAATGCAATTCACAAATGACTGTGCATGAACAACTGCTGTTAGTAGAATAAATATTCAGAATGAAAATGTTCATTATAAGACCAATGAGCTTTAATTCCAAATGGATGCATTTGGCAGATGTTCAGTGTGCTTTTTGTCTCAGATGTGGTTAGGCGGGGGGGGGGATTATGAAATTATTAGACAAATTCCATAATCCCGATGACATCTTTCAGTGACCATGTCCCTCCTATCTGTTCCTTGCTGAAGTAAACAAAATTGGATAGATCTCCAAGAAAAACATTTAAAGCATGACAGCCCCTTTAAAGAATAATTCCTGCATAAACCGGAAAAAAATTCCCTTCATAAAGTAAAATGCAACTAAGCCTAAAGACTCATGGTAAAAAAGCTTGTGTTGCGCTGTTTGGATTTGCATACATGAGTCTGTTTGTTCCCGCGGTGTTTTGCCTTTGGGTGTGGTGGTGGATGATCAGTGAATGGTTTAGAAGAGAAGTCATTTACTTCCTCCAGAGGTCAGTGACTTGGGTGTTTAGGGAAGTTTACAGTTAGCAGTACCATACAGTGCAGATAGAGGGAGGTCTCGGACTCTGGGCAAACAGGAAGGAAATGGAATACCACAATGAATGTGCAACACACAATAACTGTCAAGTCAGTTTCAAAAGCACAACAGTGGTTTCTTCTGTGCTATTTGTTCATGCTATTTAACACAAAGCCCTACTGACCAATTAAGAAAGGGTATTTTAAAAGAAAACTTTAGAGCACATCTATGCTCAAATACTGAATACTGTGCAGTGCACGCTATACTTCAAAATATTGTGACTGTAATGATTAATATAAATATGCTACACTGTTATCCCATGTTTTCATCTAGTATTGTAAAAAGTCTTACATTTTGGCAGTTAAATGAAATAGTTTCATTTAAAAAGCAATTACTTTTGGTTCATTCATGACACTGCACTGCATTGTGGGATACAGTATCCTGGGCAATGCACTCAGTTGTACACTAGACATTTTTTATTGTCTACAGCGAATTTGCATACAGAAATGTTGCAAATGAAATGTTATGTTTAAATATGCAAATAAGGCATTATCTAATTAAATGTGCACTAATTTTCATACAATTCTAAAACAGAAATCTGAACCCTGGTAAAGCCAGGTTAAAAATTCTTCTTTCACATTAAATTTAAATGTTTTTCACAGAGGGGATTTTGGACGTCTGTTTTTATCACTCCATAAATCAGAAAATACTGTCAGCAGCCAGGAAATGATTTTAGGGATAAAATGTTGTATAAAAGCAGACAAATAATATACTGTATAAACAAACCCTTCTGTAAAAAAAACTTCAGAATATAGATAGCAATAAAACTGTAAAGTTTAGTGTATGTACGGTCTATTGAAGTGGAGATTTCTGAAGAAAGAAAAAAAAAAAGATAAGAAATCAGCCTTCTGTTACCCGTTTTGTTATTTTGTCACTTACAAATTAAAATTACAAACAATAATTCCTGCTCTAATGACGAGAATGGCTCAGAGTAGAACGTCCAGGTTTTCATCTAGTAATTATGACCTTGCATGAATGCACCATAAAGGAGCATGCTAGTACGCTATTCTGAACATAGCCTTGAACTTATGGCCTGTCTGTGTACCTTTGAGGTGTGTTGAGAACTGCAACCACTGTGTGAGCCATTCCCGGCACTGCCCTGGACTCAGGCGGTCTGGATTCAGCCCTCTCACGTAACATGCCTAGGAGATGTGAAGTAAGAATATTCTTCAAAAATCACAAAATAAAGGCTGCTAACAGGATGTAACAGGCAAAATAAGGAGTGACCTCTGACCTCTCTGAGCTCTGCGTCGTTTAACTGATGCAAGCCTAATCGAACAATGGCACGGTCAAGCTGCATGAGTTCAAAGGCGTGGCTGTTCAAGCGTCGACCAATCCAGAAGCCTGGGAGGCGGGGCGTCAGAAAGAGCAATGCACAGAGGTGTCTCTGCAGATACATTTTAAACAAGACTAAGACTAAAGACTAAGTACATTTGAAGTGAAGTTCATTGTTAAACTAGCCAATTATTTGGAGCTCACCATCTGATTTGCATACATTCTCTTGATACCCAAGGGAGGTCCAGAGAACAAAGTTCTCACTGCATGGACATCAGACACCACAGGATGGACTCCACTTCGGACCTGCAGACACACATTTATAATTACTAAAAAGTCAAAATCTGAATAAAATAACTAACAAAGGCTATGATTTTAAACATATGTAAAATAATGAATTAGCTCAGGCTACCTTACTGCAGAGCTCTGTAAGGCGGCTTTTGAGTCGGCTGTCTTGGACTGATGTTGACGTGTTCTCCATCCCTTTGACTATAGCCCAGTGGTGCTGGGCTCTCTGAGCATGATACACCCCCTGAAACTCCACCAACTGCTGTGGGGTCCAGAAGTGCCGGATCAGAAGCTGACGAGGATAGAGGTACCTAGAGGATGATGCATGTGATTAGCTAAGCACAAGAAAGAGGAAAAACACCCCTCACCCCATCTAATAATAATAATAATAAACAATTATTATTATTCAAAATATTTTTTACTTACATTTAAAAACTACTCAAAGAAATATATTACTATTGCAAACAAATTACTGTGCTGTAAAATAAAAAGCCGAGTATATAATAAACTATTAATGATAACAGTATTTCAATTGTGAAAAGTAAAATCAATAAAGAAATATTACTATGAAAATAATACTATTGTACTGTAAAATAAAAATAATATTTAATAACAACAATAAAGTAATAATTATTCAGTGTTTACTATTATTAAAAGTTTAAACAATAAATTAAACTTAAATCAATAAAGAAATTTTTAAATTGCAATAATACTATTATACTGCAAAATAAAGAGTATTAATAATAACAAACTATTGTTATTAAAAATATTTAAATAGTTTATTTAAATATTTTTATTTACATTTTAACAATTAAATAAATATATTACTTTTGCAAAATATTATTGTAATATAGCATGCTGTAATAAGTATTAATAATAATTATTATTATTATTTTTAATAATACCTAGCTATACTACAATAATAATAATAATAATTATTATTATCATCATTATTACTTTGCTATATTACAATAATAATAATATTAATAAATAAATTAATTATTATTATTATTATTACTTTAAAATGCATCAATTTTTCACTCAGATTGACAATTCCTGTGGTTCTCATGTCTCAGGTCAAAATTTTGTATAAATATGGAAAAATCACATCCTTGAGGGTGGAAGTATCGTTGGATTAATTAATGGAAGAGTAACAGATAATAATTGAAACATTCAATATTCAATCAGTTTCAAAGATGCAAAAATACTTCATAATTGTTAAAAAGACAAAACACTGAATAATCAGCAGAGTAAGATGCTAAATACTCACATAAGGATGAAGACCACATAGTTGGCAAAAGGAGGTATTGATAAGATGACCAATGGAATGGCTTTGATTAAGTCCCTGCGGACCTGAAAGCAACACACAAAATCAAAAATGATAATTTAATACAACTTATAACAACAATATATCTCATAAATGTCTGCTTCAGTTCTTTGACTCGCCAGCCTGATTTTCTCCATATCACGGTAAGGCAAATTCTGGTGCTCTATTCTTTCACTGAGCATGCGGGCTACGATTCTTCTCAATTCTTTACCATCTTGAAACAGGAGCCGGAAACCTTTATAGAAAATCATAAAACCAATATCATAACATATTTGCCAGAGATGGTTTAAGGATAAAAAAAAATCAGTAATAATTTTAAATATCTATTATTCACTCTCTGACCTCTCATAAAAGTGTGATAAATGACGTAAAATCTTGGAAAGCGACGTTGCAGGAATCTCTCATATTTCTCATTGGCCCATTTCAGACCGGACACAACGCTTCGACCAATCCCATGCCTGGCTTGTGAAGGAGAGTAGTGTCTAACAAACCACAAACTACTACACAGACAGACAGACATAAATAAACAAACAAATAAATAAATAAAAGATGTTGTGTGATGTCACAGGGCAGGGCATGTACTGTATTTCCTGATGAACCCAATGCAATTTTTTCTCTGGCTAACAACTAAAAGGAGGATAGACAATGAGAAATATTTCTCTTGGCCCCATTTGTATTATTTATTACGAAACATCATCAGTATAATTTTATAACGAGTCTATATCCAAAAACACCTACCGTTAGCTGTATGGTATGAAAACCACCGCCTACATATGATCGATAATTCTGAACTTGTTATAAATAGTACCTGGATTTTGTGGAAGCCAGTCTCGGTGTGCAGAGACTTGCTTTGACCCCGACAGGTCGTTTTCCGTACAGTAAGATCAATGAAGCCCCGCTGCATACCCCTCTACAGGACAGCGCCATCTTGGACTGAGGTGCTGACAGTTCTACGTGGGCGTGTCTTCAGAGAATGGAATGCGGGCGCGGCGCTGTGATTGGCTGCTTCAATAACCGCATATATTGTAACCAATGCGCACCAAATGTTTGTGTAGATGGATATCGTAGTATTTGTGTGATAGGAGTCTTAATTTCAAAAATTGACAAGTCTTCTTAGCTCAAGCAAATAAAAAAAAGTTTATATATATATAAACTTATTTATATATAAATACATGAGGGATCATTAACCTATAATACATACATATATATATGTATGTATTATAGGTTAATGATCCCTCATGTTTTGTTGGCTGAAACCTCAGAATAGTCTGTATAAGGCTGTTAAAATAACTCATAGTCAGTTTTTTCAATTTGTAGCTGTTTAATCTAATTTAATTTCATTTAATTGTTTTATTTATAGTTTTTCTCCTTTTCCATCTCTCCAATCCTATTCTGCACACAGGTGATTGGAGATTAGTTTTGTTCCCATTTTTGTTGCAGTTGGCTGATTTTTGTAAAATAGCTTCTGTTTTTGCTTTTCAAATAAAAGAGTGGTTTCAGTTTGATATGTTGCAGGCTCATTTATTGGTAATAAATAATTGATAATAAATAATATCGATGATAATAAATCATCAAAAAAAAATTTGGGCTTGTTTTGGGCTTGTTTTTGAAGCAGCGGTTGCTTATTTGTCTTGCGAGAGTTGGCAACACTCCACAGTCACGATCTCAATTGATTGAAGTCAGCAGAAGGGAGGGGAGCACGCGCCGTACCTCACGACTACAAAAGAAAATACAAGTTGTAAGTGTTCTGACAGGATAATGCTATTTAAAGAAATTAGAAAGTAGCCTACTTCAAGTTGTAATTTTTAAAGAAAACTTGCAAATGTTTTTGATCGAAATTCCTTGACTTTTGGCGTTCGGCGGCCTCCCTTCTTTCAAGTGGTTTGACCATCTTGTTTAAAACGCGCCGATTTTCTACTCATCAGTGTGTTTTGTTTAAAGTTTGGTTTGTTTTTAAACTGGGCGTTTTTTTATTTATTTAGGGTGACATTTTTATCGAAGCCAACGGAGCACGCAAGGCCGAGCAAACTTCTCCAGAAGGAAGCAAGCATGGCCACTATTAGATTCGGGAGTAGTGTCGGTCCGTCTGGAGTAAACTCTGAAAATCAACAGCAAGGCTGGAATGAAGAGACCGGTAATTTAGCAGTCCGATTTTCTATAGGCCTAACACTTTTTAAGTCACAAAATAATAGTTAAACCATGTCTATCTACCATAGCAAAACAACGGACAAGTAGCGCAGTGTAATGGAAAACGCGTTCTGTGTAAACCAGCTGCAAGAGCAACCGAGTTTTATGCTCTTGTTTCCTCAGCTAATGGTGAAGACGCCAGTGACCCCAACAGGATTGTGCAGTGCCCATATGACAAAAACCACCAGATCAGAGCCTCTCGTTTCCCCTTTCATGTTCTCAAGTGCAGGAAGGTGGGTTATGGCAGAGGGAACCTTTTCCATGTGCTAATGTTTCATGTAATATTTACTGAAATTGTAAAAACACTGTGTACTTGGCATTGGTGTAATGAGAACTTTATCTGTCCACCCCCATCTGTTTCAGAACCACCCCAAACTGGCCAGTGAACTGAAGACCTGCCCCTTCAATGCCAGGCACTTGATTTTCAAGCATGAGTTGTCTCATCACATCGCAAACTGTGAAGACAAGAGGACACTAAATGCTGAAGATGGTTAGTGTCGCATATTTGAACATGGGCTGTTACTGTGATCATTTCACTGTATTTTCATGTAGAAAGTCTTACCGTGTTATTCGGATGAAAATGATAAATGCGCTGCACTTCTCGGCCACCGTAGCTATGCCTTTTTGAATGTTTTTGTTTTCGTATACTAGGCTTCTACTGTATATTTGCGGTGGCATTGCCACTTTGCCTTATTTAATATGCATAGTTTCTGGATTCTGTATTTTGATTTTGGCCTAAATGAATAAACTACTTTCTGGATGATTTCCTCTTCTGGACCTGTGATTGCAGAGACTGATGATAATGCTGCTATGTTTGTCTGGGGTAAATCCAACAATCAGCTTGCCCAGAACAAGTGAGTCCTCATGTTCTTTTCCCTTGACCTTAAAAAATTAAAACTGACCCAGTAAAGCAAACAAGCAATGTTTCTGAGCATTACATTTTTGGGTAAAATAACCTTGTAATGGGTTGGTGGTAAGTAACCAAGTTTAACCACTAGGGGCACTCTTATTTATACCTGCATACCTGTTTTCTGACAAAATGGGGCTGAAGTGACTCCACTCAAAAGAAGTGAAGTGATTTTTGCTTTACATACATCTGCACTCATGTTTTTGTTAGGCCAGAGCCATCTACCGCCATCAGTTTATCCGATGGACTTCGGGCACCACGGACTCTTCCATGGAAACTCTGTAAGCACTCTAACACTTTATTTAACCAGGGGTTTTAGCTTTTAAAGGGGTCATATGATGCGATTTCATTTTTTCCTTTCTCTTTAGAGTGTTACAAGCTCTTGGTGCATAAAGAAGATCTGTAAAGTTGCAAAGACTAAAGTCTCAAATCCAAAGAGATAAACAAATGCCTCGTTTGTAATGGGTTTTATGTTTATGTCTCGTCGCTCCGGCCTGACACGGCATCAACAGTATGTGAGGGGCTTAACATTTCCGTCTCACGCTTGAGGTATTTGGCCAATCACAACGCACTGGATAGCTGGTCAATCAAGCACACCTCGCTTTTTCAGACTGATGAGCTTTGTAAAAATCGACGCGTTTCAAAAAGGCGGGGCATAGAGGAGAAACAATAATGTACAGTATGTGGAAAATAATGTGTTTTTTTAACTTTAAACCGCATAAACACATTTCATTACACCAAATACACAAAATAATGTTCTTTTTAGCAGCATCATATGACCCCTTTAAACAAGTCTGCTCTTCTATCTGTGGGTGTTACGAATGCTCCTGTAGATGGCAGCAGCACCCTTAGCTGATTCAAGCAGTCCTGTGATAGGGGCCAGTTGCATAAACATAGCCACTATGTTAAGACTGTGTTTTAAGAACTAGTTTCACAAACTAATAGTAGACAAGGAATAATCAGTCTTTTCAGATTCACATAGACCAATCTGCTTTTTTGTAACTGTTTTGAAGGGGAAAAAATGGATGACCCATAACTTAAGACTAGTCCAAGCAGTTTATGCTACCTGCCCTTGGCTGTGTATATGTAACAATATTATTGTCATTCTGACTACCTTTCCTCCCTCTTTTTTACTAAGGATGTCACCTCTGGATGGACTTCACCGGCTAATATTACTTATTTAATACTTTGAGCCCTGTGTGAATTCTAGCCCAACTTGTTTAAAGTCTACTTATATTTTAAAGCTTTTAATTTTAAAGTATTGTGAAGTTTCCCTTTTCCTATTTTCTACAAGTTAATATCCCGTCTATAACCGGCTATGGTCCATGTGTAGAGACGCTCCTTATTAAACCAGAGAATAGAGTGTCATATTTCAAAGGAGAAACCATCAGTGCCATTCTTTCTGGACTATTTGCTTTAAACTTTCTTTGCATTTTGTGGAAGTGGTAACCTTTAATCTTGACTTGTATGATTCATTAAAGATTTCTTTAAATGCAAACCTCTATTGCAGTTTTTTTAAAATCCATGCTGCAACAGAGCACAAATTAATTCAAATATTTATTTTGGGTTAGTTTGATACATTTAGCTATAAATACTCATATTTAACTGAAATGTTACTTTATATTTGTAGTAACAACAGTTTGGGTAATGACTTTATTAGCTTACTTTAAAATAAATAAATGGCTGTTTTGATGGTGCAAAAAAAAAAGCCTTTAAAAAAAAAGTACATTTTTAGACTTTTATACTGTTTAGGCTTCAATTTGCACAGTTTGCAGAAGAACATTGAGCAAGATCTCAAATGTTTTTAAATTCAGGATTTTTCTAAATTAATATATCAGTACACTAACAACTAACAATAGAGTTTATAAATTAACAGATCAATAAATGCTGTGAATTGTTGCATTATATTGCATCTTTGAAAAAATATATTTTTAATTTGTACCTGTTAAGTTTTTGGTGATTTTTACTTACCCTCATTCTTGTATTACAGGTTCATTTATTTATTTTTATATATTTTTTTAAGTTATGAGATCATTATGTTCTCGCGCAGTGTGCTATGAGCATTTTTAATTAGTGTGTGTACATTCTGTCCTTTTTTCTATTACAGTGGCTGCTTTGAGTCACAGAGACGATGGGCTAGTGTAACCCTTGTGTCAATATGAATGGAGCATGAGTTAGTATGGCAGGGCCACAGGTCTGCCCCTTCTTCCTCATCTTCCATGCCTCGTTTAACCCACACAGACAGCTGGCCACACCAGCTCTCCCCTGCTAGCTGCACTGACAACAGACATTTGCACAAATGACAGGGTCTCTGTGTGTGTGTGTGTGTGCTTGTTTTTGCGTAGGCAGGGCTGATTGCTCGTCCCCTCTGGCGTCTGTATCTGTGTGCCTGTTAAACACCGCTGTGTAGGGCTTCCTTCAGTGCACTGTTGCTCCGAGGAGCACTTTACAAGCTTGCTTTCATTTTTAAAATTCATACTTTGAGCATGTGAGCAAATTAAGTGCAGTGCTGTTGGAGTTTTGTGATTCTTTGATTTTCACATGATAACATGATAGTTGAAATTAAAGCAGTATCCTGCAAGATGATGTCCTATGCTTAATCTAAAAGTGTTTTTTTTAATTTACTTTATTTAATTGTAAGTGTAAAAAGGCTAAAGGATTAGTTAAAATGGTGAAAAAAATAATGGCCAAGTTTCATGATGTAAAATAGACTACTTTTGAAAACTTTGGGATCAGTAAGATTTAATATTTTTGAAAGAGGTCTCTTATGCCCACCAAGGTTGCATTTATTTGATAAAATACAGTAAAAACAGCAGTATATTAAAATGTTATTACAATTTAAAATCTAAAATTTAATTAGTTTATAATATTTTAATTATAACAATAACAAATCAATTTTTAATGAAGTGTAAGTTATTCCTGTGATGGCAAATCGTTTTAATATAATTGTATTTTGTGCTCAAGTAACACTTATTTTCAGTGTTGAAAATAATTGTGCTGCCTAATTTAAAACATTTTCCAGAATTTGAATAGAAAGTTTAAAAGAACAACTTAAGGAATTATTGTTCATAACAATATACGTCTTTACTGTAGCTTTTTAATTAACTGTATGCATCTCTGCTGAATAAAGGTATAAAAAAAAAAACTCCCTAACCTCAAACTTTTGAACAGTAGTGAACTTAAATATAATGGATAATACATTGGATAAAGAACAAAAATACAATTCTTGAACAGTGCATTCCTCATTATCTCAAGCTTTTATAATATAGCTTCATGAATGGTATTTGAGAAATGCTAAAAATAAAAACGTCATGAGACCACAAGGTTTTTCTCCCAGAGCTCATCATGGGATAGAATATTACCCCGCTCCTCAATTCTTTAATCTTAAACCATAACTAAACCAGATCTGAATGTAGAGACAAATCCTAGATTACACACAAGACATGCTGCAACGTGACTGACAATAAAGACCCCTCATTTGCATCTGGTTTTCTGAAATTAGCCAGCATCATACTGTAGTCTCTCACACGCTTCCTTTCGCTCAGCGTTTTGTTTTGACACAAGCGTGTCAGTTCATCATTAGCCTCGATGGTCTGTAGAATGGGACATTACTTGTGGAGCTGACTATAGAAATGGGTCACTTGTACCCGTCAGCTATGCTGAAAGAAAAATAATGCAATGTGGAATTGCATTTTTGTCGCATTTATCTAGATTTTAATGTGGTCGTTAAAAGGCTATACTTGGACAATAAAATTAGACATGAATGCATCTTTTGGAGCAGGAAATAGTGTTGTATATAGTTGTTGTATGAGTGTTCTCTGCCCTTTCTCTGGATTGCTGTATACTATTCATGAGGTGCAAATATATTCTGTCCTTCAATTAATTTTCCCCAGAGAGCAATTCTAGCAGCCTGTGCTGTGTCTTTCCGTTCTGCCAGCGTTTTACAGTTACATCAGAGAGCGCCTAACATCAACGTTTGGTTGCTGTTTACTGGACCAATAATAGTTTTGTAGAATTTCAGTTCAGTGTGATATTGTAGATTTTTTTTAAACCTTTTGTTTCACTCCATACTGACTTCTGCCTGTTTTTTTTGTTTTTTTTAAATAATGGTAATATTATTACTGTTTATTGTAGTAGTGAATAATAGCATTTCCACCACATAATTGACTATTTGACTCTCATAATTATGACTTGGTGACCTTCATAATTTCAATTTATGTCATAATTATGACTGTTAATTTCAATTTGTCAATTTCAGCCTTATGACTCTAAAGTTGAAGTTCACAGTGACTTTCTCTTTTGTCATAATTATGACTTCATATCTCATAATTTCGTAATTTAACTTGCTGTAATTCTGATTTAATATCTTAATTTTGATTTGTCAGTTTCAACTTTTCATAATTTAGATTTTTTTTTTTTAGATTTTATTGTCATTTATGACTTTTGTTCATCTCCTAATTGACTCATAATTTTACTGTTGTCATAATTATGACTTAGTATCTCAATTTCGATGTAATATTTTTTGTATCATTTCGACATTTCATCTAATAATTGACTGTCATCCTTTTAACTTTCCATGTCAAATGACTAATTTGACTTGTTAATTTCAACTCCATTTTGTGCCATAATTGTATCTCATAATTTTGACTTCATCGCAACTTACCATCCATTTCAACTTTTTTCCATAGTTATGACTTAATATCTAATCATTTTGACTTTTCATGTCACAAATGACTGTCATAATTTTGTCCTAAATGACTTCTAATAATGTTTTACCAAAGCATGTTTGTTTTTTGTTCTTTCCTAATTTGTTGCGTATAGGTAGTTGTTAAGTTTAGGTATGGGGTGGATTAAGGGATCTAAAATATGGTCATGCAGAATAAGACATTAATATGTGCTTTAAGTACTAATAAACAGCCATTTTGGTAGTAATATGCATGCTAATAAGCAACTAGTAAATAGCAAGAATTGGTCCCTAAACTGTAAAGCACATTGGTCCCTAAACTGTAAAGCACATTGCATGTGTGGTCTATTGTATGGCATATTTTAAGTTGTGTTTTATGCGTACCGGTACATACATATGTACACAATATACATATTGCAAAAATAGTAGTATGAACATCCCACTTTTGCTGATTTTAGTTCTAATCAAGTCATTTGTGATATTGGGTTAAAGTTTTCATTGTCTTCAGAAAAGAATGGTTTAATCTGTTCCTGCTGATACTTCAGTGTCAAAAGTTTATCAGTATGGCTAGCAAAACTATAAAGGGGAAAAAAGATCTTTGGACAAAATGGACTAAAGTTTTAAAGACGATCAAAGTTCTGTTCTTCAGTGTTCTATTTGCAGTAAATTCATCCAACATCAAATTTCCCCCCTTTTCTTTCGAATTATAATTTTTTTTGCTTCCTTTATTGGTGAGCCAGCATTAAATCTTGACTTGACTTTAACAAGATTTTCTCAATTAATGCAGAGCAGTGACGCACTTAAATCAATGTCATGCACTTAAAGCATTCAATATTTGCTTTAAATAGTGCTCTCTCTGTTTGTGAGGGTTCCTGAAGCCCAGACGGTACAATAAGTGGGGAGAAGGATGCCTAATAAAGGTGTATTATTTGCATGCAATGCGATAATTGAAGGACTCAGAGCTTAGGTTGAGGTTTCCGCACTGTCTGGGTCACCATTTGCGTAAGCACTGTGTGAAAGAGCTGCTCAGCAGGACTCGCCACGCTGCAGTTTGAGACTGCATGTTTGAAAAGGTTCAGCAAGACATTTCTGACAGAAACCCATGGGAAGCACAGTCATGCAGAGTGAGTGGGTAGACAACCAGCATGAATTTGATTACATCACCGTTCCTTAAGACTCAGAGAACTTGCCTTATATTACCGTTTAACATGATTGTTTTATTTTCTTGTCGTTTATAACAGATTTCTGAAATACTTGATTGTGATTTGGGCAATTATGACGTTTAGCCCTTCCAGGTAACTAACACCATGGCTACTTGCATGTCTCTTGCATCACACCGCAAACTCACAATTGTAATATTGTTTCAATGTTCATCTTGTAGCTAGACAAGATAATGCAGGTAAATTTGTGAGAATTTCTTTTGAAAACATCTTAATTTTCACCACCACAAGTAGACTTGAAAGCCTAGGCCTCCACCAAATATAGAGGTAAATGTACTTTATCTAAATTAAAAATGCATTTTTAAATATTTTTCATTATTAATTTGATGATAAAAAGGTTTTAATTTTTTCCACATACAGAAGTTTTTATTTTTATATACAAAAAAGTAACAAATGCTCCCCCCCCCCCACACACACACACACACACGCACACACATATGGAACACTATAAAATAGTGATTGATTTTAACTCCAAAACACTATAAAAAAATGCTATGATTAAAAAATCTGCTACTTCTCTTATATACGTATATGGTAAAAACTATAAGAAATTAAATGTAGTAGTTTTTGGAAGTGAAAACGAACAAGTCATCTTATAATTTACAATGCAAAAGCAAGCCTTTCATCAGAAAATAAAATGCGTAATATGCAGCCAGTGACTCAAGCTGTCAATTCTCATTGAAATCTAGTTATGCAATATTTGGTGCGCTGTACAAACATTTTCGCTTTGCAGTACTGTGGCAGGGCTTAAAATGCCTTTTGCTGTCAATCACATTTAGACTCATTGGACTGAACAAAAAGGAAGGGAAGGGGGGAAAAAACAGTCTGTCACTTCCTGTTCCTCACACACCACTGGAGTGATGGGTCGCAGTGTCCTGACTGTGATGGAAAGGTATTGCAGCTGTTACTCCCAAATGCTGAGCTGAAGTCTGAGGCTCATGGGACGGCAGAGAGCACATTAGAGCATTTGCATTTGTGCAGGCAAAACAGAGATAGGCATTCAGAGGGATAGAGAACAATAGCAACTGAATTAGCAGGGGGACTTAAAAAGGATGAGAAAAGTCTGGACATCATGGTGCCTCATATCAGTTATTAAAGCATCTGTGGGTGTATGACTAATACCATACTAAAGCATCATTCAATTTAAGTCTATTTAAAGATCTTTAGCCTATATATGTTGTTTTTTTCCAATGCTAACAGCTGAGTGACTGTCAAAACTCAGTCTTTCACATTTGCAAACGTTTAATTAAGCCACAGTCTCTCCAAAGAACTTTCCACTGAATGAAGGATTTTTGTATATTGCATGCTGAGTTGTCAGTTGAGGGTAACTGAGGCTATGAGACGGTGTGATTAAACGCAGCAAGTTTTACTCCCCGAGTCATGCAGTTAGTCTCCAGAGAATCTTTTTTTAGGCCGTGTCCCTCGTGGCTTTTCGGCAGACCCTTAATTTTGTATAACATCTGTCAACGATGAATAAAAATACTGATTACTTGTGGGAGTTAAAGCTGTCAGATATGATCTAAAAGGAAGAGATTTCATAGATGGTGAATGGTTTTGGATTCACCTCAAAGTAGTTTAGGGCATCGTTATAATTATGCTTCTCTGTCAGTACAAGTCTCAGTGACAGGTGGTAGAGTGACTTCCTGTGTGCAAAGAGTCCTGCTGAAGAATCACTATAAAAATCTGAAATTATTTCTGCTTCTTTGAGCTTTACACAATGGCTTGTTGCATAACAGGTTAAGGTGGTTGCATCCAACCTAGACCCTTTTTTATGCTGTTCACATCTGTGCTAACATGTATTGTAGAGGCCTCACATTTTCCCCCCTCTTTTTACTCTGACATTTCCCCTGTTCCATAGCCTTTCTCTAGCTCTGTCAGTTCGTAATGCCACGTCACTTCTCAGGACCATACCGCTGTCTGACAGCCACTACCACCGGGAGTGACCTTTTCTTCCATTCCTTTCATCCATGCTACCACTCGCTCTCCCTCTATCTTTAAAGAAGGGCTGAAGAAATATAAAGCAATCACTGCATCAATCATTCAGTGGCTCTCTGGGGAAAATTCATGAGAACCCATAGCACGATTCTCTCTTTTTAGTTCCGTCATCATGATATTCTGAGGGAGAAAAATAAGATATGCATAGATGGCAGAGTCTAACTGCACAGGCTGAAAAAAGTTTACTTTTTTTTAAAATCTCTTTTATCTCCTGAAATACTTAAAATATTTAAACACCAGATGAATAAAAACAGATGCATAAATATATCTACCCATAATACATATTCATCCTAGACTGGCCCAAAGAGAATCTGCAATATTATACACACATGTACTGCATTCATTTGAACAAAATGCAGTATAGGGCTATTATAGTAAACTAAAACCATAAAACTTGCAAGAAACTAAAAGTGAAATAAAAATTTATAAAAACTATATATATATATATATATATATATATATATAACAAAATGACTAAAATTAAAATGCAAACAGAAAATATAAAAAAATATATATTAGTATCTCAATGATACTAAACACTGATACAGTAAAAGCAGTAATTTCTTTTATTATTTGAAAATTTAATTTATTCCTGTTATGGCAAAGCATCATTACTCCAGTCTTCAGTGTCACATGATCCTTCAGAAATCATACTAATATGCTGATTTGGTGCTCAAAAAACATTTATTTTTATTGTTATAATTTTAAAAACAGTTGAGCTGCTTAATAAATTTGTGCATGAATCTATTTTTTTCAGGATTCTTTGATGGACAGAAAGTTCAAAAGAACAGCATTTATTTGAAATATTTTTTGTAACATTATAAATGTCTTTACTATCACATTTGATTCATCTTTACTGAATAAAATATGAATTTATTTAGAAAAGGATTCCACCTGAGCCTTATCATAGCCTATTTATCAATCAAAAACTGAACAAATTTAAGATTATGCTGTTTATAGTATAAGAAACCAGCATATGTATGGTAAAGCAGTGCATTACAAGCTTCATAAAAATGACTGTGATTTAAAAAAAAAAATAAATAAATAAAAAAAGCAGCAGTGGGCGGTTACATGTGTGCGGGTGGGGTCTGGTGAGCTGAATGTCCTAGGGTTGGGGTCAGTGATATAGCATGCAGCCTTAATATCTAATTTGGATTATGGTTCCCTATTCTCCGTTGCATTTATTTCAGCACCATCTGTTTTAAGGCACTGAATATAGTAACGTCTTGGGCACGTTTTCAGCAGTCACATGTATTATACAGTGAATGGCTTTGACCGTGTTCTTATGATGTCATTCTTGTATACAGCAGTGTGTGTACAAATATAGGGGACAAGGTATTATCCAACTGATTTTAGAAAATTATGCAACATCTCTGTAATGTTACCCTCAGGTTTTGGTTTATGAACACTGACATGAGATGCTGTTTGCAAATAAAATTAAGTCCAATCTTTTGCATAATAGTTTGTTGGAATTAAAATGGAATTAAGAAACTAAGGACTGCAGGTTAAGTTACATAATGTTATAGTTTGCCATGCTAGTCATAATTATACAGTTCATTCACCACAATATTTGTGGTTCAAAAATACTGTCTATAAATAAAATGCGCCACTTGTTATATTCTCCTCAGGCTAAAGCTCATGTGGAAAGGCAGCTGGTGAGTCAGCAGAATATCAAATTAAAAGCTGACATATTTTGAGTCATTCTAAGCTTTTTAGCTGCTTGTTGGTGGAAAAACATATTGTTGCAGTTTAAAATGTTAACATCAACCATCTGTCTTAAGCTTCCAAGGACATGAGCTGTTAACAGAATTAAAACGTTTGATGGCCTTTTCTACCAAATATGAAAAGTAGTTTAATAATTGTATATTTGTGGAGATATTTAATAGTCCACCAAAGCTTAGCTGTAAGTGATCTGCACTGCGGGTGTAATGCAGCTGCCAAGATACCTAAGAAGGAAAAGATGAACTAATGTGCTTCCATGTGAAAAAGGTCATGTGATAAATGGAAATTAAATTCATTTGTTGTCCTTTTCTTTTTTTAATTAATTTTTTTTTTTTGTAGAACTTGATTCACGGTTTTTCCTCTACTGAAGACGCTGGACCTTTGCAACTGACCTGCAGAGGTTGAGTAGTCATGTATCTGATTTTTGTGATTGATATAACAGAACACAATCATTTATGTATGTATTAAGAATGTGAAATGTGATGGATGGTGGATCCTGTAACCGGATTGTCATGTTTTGAACCTTTGAAAAACTCTAAAATGTCATCTAGGTTGAAACTAAAATGGAACAGTGTTTTTAGAGTTCTCTATATCCTTTTAATCCATTTTGCATGCAAGTTAACACAAACTTTACACAAACACAAACACATTAAGAAATTCTTGAATCATTTCAACAAGTCACATGAATCAATTCAGCCAATATAAATACAAAACAAATGACAAATTCTTAATTTCAAATGATCTGTCCTGGATTAATGCATTTGTCCAGTTATCTTTCTCTGCTCTTGTTGTTTCAGGTGTCTTCATGAAGATGTGTTTTGAAAGAAGATGTAGACAAATAATCATCACCATTTTGAACCTAAAACTCTAAAGTGTCATCTAGGTCGAAACTAAAATGGAACAGTGTTTTTAGAGTTCTCTATATCCTTTTAATCCATTTTGCATGCAAGTTAACACAAACTTTACACAAACACATTAAGAAATTCTTGAATCATTTCAACGAGTCACATGAATCAATTCAGCCAATATAAATACAAAACAAATGACAAATTCTTAATTTCAAATGATCTGTCCTGGATTAATGCATTTGTCCAGTTATCTTTCTCTGCTCTTGTTGTTTCAGGTGTCTTCATGAAGATGTGTTTTGAAAGAAGATGTAGACAAATAATCATCACCACACATTTCTGGGTTTTAAAAAAAAGTTGAATGCATTGTTCAGTCTCCATTGCGACATTAACAGGTTCTGGTCCCAGATGAAATATATAAAAATACATTTAGTTCATCATTGGCATGAGAATCATACCAACAGGTGTCGTTCATGACAGATTGCCAGTTCGTGTCAGGTTTATGGCACGACTCATGCCGCTATCATAATAATATCCGCATCTTTGGAAGGTCTTCTGTCCTCCACCAGCAGATTTATAATACTCTCGGACTTGATGAGTAGATTGCACCCGAGGAAAAATATGCCGAAAATGACCGTCAGTGACAGCACACAGAGAACCGCGATCTGCACCAAACGCATGATGAACTGATCGCGCTCGTCCTGAATCGGTGAACCGAACCCGTCGCTCGTGATCACCGAGAAGTTACTGCAGCATCCTCGAACGCTTTCCAACGGTTGCTTCGCTGTAGATATCGTCCGGTTCAGTAGTCCGTGTGAAACATTCATGTTTTCTGTGGCGTGTGTAACGCGTATTGATGTTTTAAAACTTCCAAAGGGTCCTGGGTTTGCCAAGGTCACTTGTGCGTTTCCATGGATATAGTTTAAAAGTCAAAAAACAGTCGTCGAAGCGTCGGTTTGTGGCATATAGTCTGGTTTATGTGTTACACATGATGGAGTACATCATCCAAGCATCTCTGCAGCAGTCTCAGTGATGTCTGGAAAAACGCACTCCGTTATTTTAGTGTGCCTTGGAGCGCGCGCTAAGAGGCGCGGCGACGCACACACTTTCTTCTGAACTCGGTGACCATGGGGCGTTTGAGGGAGGGGATGTCTTACAAGTAGCCTATGTACCTGTTTTGACAGCTTTTTCAAACAAAATTCAGTAAGCACGAAGGGTTTTCTTCCTTCTTTTCTTTTTTAAAAGTTAGTGTAGGCTACTTCGTTACCAAGGAGAAACCGTGTATGTCAGAGTTGAGCATCCCGGAGTTAAAATGTGAAGTAAATTCAATATAAATCAAGGTAAATGTCACTTAAACAAAATATATATATATTCTTTTTTATCGTGTGCCTTTTCAAATCAAGTTTAGAAGTGTGAAATATTGTTTTTCTAAATAAAATGCTAGCTATAAAATTTGCCTTAGCAAGGTAAGTGGGTCGGCCACTTTGTTCCAAAAACGACTAAAATATAATTTCCACCACCATAATTTCCATCATAGTGTTTTGAGACGTGGTAAAAATGACTTCTCTGGATTCGGTTTAGAGTTTCAGTTGCAAATCTGCAAAATATGCTGTCGAAAATTGTAATAACAGATTAAGTAAACGAATGAGCGTAAAAAGTGAGTTTTAAGGGATGTTTAATTTATAAATACCCACATATATCTTTATAAATAGCCAAAATGGCCAATAGTGGAAAAAAACACCCCGCAATTTATGTAGTGATTCGAATAACTTGGTGTAGCTCTACCTCGGAACGCTTGGTGGCAGTATTACCCTGCTTTACCAGTGTAGCTGGCGTACCTAGGCGGGGTTTTTTGTACCATTACACATAAAAAAAATTAAAAAAACATATTCCCAATTCAGTTTTTTTAAATGTTATATTGCTTTTTTACATCCTCAGTTGCATAACGTTTTTTTTAATGCCAAGCACAAATTTATGCTCAAAAGTAATTTTCAAGTGCACACTTTTTGCTCTGCATTCTTGATGAAAAACATCAAATGACATAAAGAATTGTATCTCTCCATTTTACAATGAAACACATGATCACACTTATCTGAAGTTCATCACAGCCTGTGTATATGTATAGTTCTTCTTAGTCTTACAGAAAGTTAAGTTATTTGAGTTAAGTTATTAGTTAAAATGCTTTAATTCTGAATGAGTAAATAGCTTTCATCAGCCATTCATCTGTAGATGGTGCAGATCCTCATGCTAAGAGTGCTCAGAGATGCACCTTCAACCTTTTGCTTTTTAGAACACATATGTAATTGCTGGTTTATGATTACTCTCTAAGGACAGGCTGATGATCTTTGCAGATGCATGACAACCTTTTAACATTATCTAATTAATATTATACAACAGCTAATTCCTATCCCTTAAATTGATTGGCCAAGGGCCATTCCAAGAGAACTGATATTACAGTCCAGCAGCACTGGAACTTTTCACTGTTAATATTACTCCTCTTGAACATGTTAGCGGCGTTACAGATGGGCTGGTAGTGCAAATATTGATCATGCTTGGCTGCTTTATTATTATTATATTTATTGCTTTTCACCTAAAATAATTATTTTTTTAATTAAGTTTTTATTATTAGAATTTTTTTAACTATACTATTTGTATTTTACTATAACAAATACTAAAATAATACTATTTGTAATAATACTATTTGTATTTTAATTTAATTATTAATTTATTTAATCTGGTCTAAAATTATTCTTATGAAATGTGACAAAATCAAGCTCATATTGGTTATACATTCTTTATCAGACTATACTGAGATTGTCATAAACCAGATGAGGGTAATTTATGCTGTTGAAAAAGGGGGGAAATTATATGCTGCAGCATGTTTAAAGCAGATAACTGGAATATCGGTAGCTGGTAAATTAGTCACCACCATGTTGTTAGCATCTTGTTTCCGTTTTACCGTGGCGCAGGATTTTCCTCAGGTCCAGGTGAGAGTGATGGTGTCACTTACACTTGCCAAGTAGTGTGATAATCCCAGAGGGGCCTGACTTCGCGAACACGCACTGAGTCACATCTAAGTGCCGTTATTGATTTCATGTGATGAGAGGTTATTTTTAAACTCAAGGCTAATGTTAGGGACCGGCAATCCCCACCCACGACACCCTTCTGAAAGGCCAAAATATAATTCCTCTGGGGAACAACGTGTACACTGAGAGGAATCTACGCCTGTAGTGTGCGGGAGAATTAGAGAGAGAGTGTGTGTATTAGCAGGTTAGAATGTGCTTTCATGTTTGTGTAACATATCAAATCTAAAATTGCATGCATAAATGGAAAAAGTTGGAAGGAGAAAGCAAATTATTTTTTTCTAATTTAAAAAAAGTGGAAACACTGCAGTTAATGTCAGATTCTACTTTATTTACAGCAGAACGGTTGGCATAGTTGTTTTACTCATTCATTTGCATTCATTCTGTAAAATAATAAACCTGCTCAGCCAGTTTCATAGTAGGATCCTGCCTATTGTAGTTGACAAAACATGTGAATTGTGTGAAATGGCGCATGTTAATACAAACAGAGAAATTTTTACTATATATCAGTTGAAATGTGCGACATTCCTGTCTGTACTCACTGTGTCTCGTGGTAAAGCTGGTTTTCTAACCGCTGTGTTGTAATGCAGTGCAGTTGCTGGGTGAACAGGCCTCACTGCACATATTGAAGCATTCCCCGTGGGTCATGCCGTTCTAAGAGGGAGTCCCTACGTGACTAGCTGAGCGTTAATATTTCCATTTATTTTTGTTTTGCATTTAAGGCGTCATATCCTAAGGAATGCAATTTTCTTTAATAAGATACAGGAGCTCAATATAGTTAAAAATAACTTTTGTGAATTTCTTGATATCAGAATACATCAACACATGCTTGTCCAAGCTCGGTTTAATATACTTATTTTTCTTAATAATGCAGATGATTATTTATTATTTAATTAATACATTTTTTTTATTATAATTTGTGCCGAGTCTTGTTGTATCCATTTATTTTTGTCTTCCATAGGCACCATTACTTTTGCCATTACCAATACTAGGAATTACATTTTCCTTAAGATGTACACTAAAAATTATTTATTCTCAATTTCCATAATGTTTTTAATGTCAGATTACATTGACACAATTGTCCAAGTTCAGTTTATTATTCTTATTATTTTAGATGATTATTTATTAATGTTTATTTTTTAACTAGTATTTAATTTCATTACATTTGTTCTGTGTAATTATTTCTCATTACTTGTTAATCTTTGTTATTGTTATCAAAATCAGGAAATAAAAATAAACGGTACAAATTAAAATTTTTAATAATTATTATTATTGTTTAATGTCACATGTAGGGGGATTTTTTTGTCACACTTAGGCCTTTTTTTTTTTTTTTTTTTTCAGATTAAAAATGATTAACTTTTTTTGGGGCAGATTTGATATGCTCCATCTCCAAATTGAGATCACATTACAACATTTTGCAGAACCATTTGATGCTTTTCCTTAGAATTTTCTCAAATTTCAGGCAGAAGAATTAACTGAGTGTAGACTTGTAACAGAGCTAAAATGTGGTGTTAGGAATCAAGAATTTGTGTGATTATTCCCGGGGATAAGGCTTTCTCTGTTGAGTGGGAAGGCTCATGTCCGGGAGCTGTTCTGTGATTTCTTTTATTATCCGTCCAAGCATTCATTCAAATGGAACGATTGAGTGTTGAATTGAAACAAGTGCTGGATGGAAATAACTAAAGATTCTTGAGTCATACAACATCCATCTATCTTTATCTATTATCCATCTCTCCTATCTTCCTCCAGTATTAGCATTCAGTCTCTGTCCCTCGCCCTCTCAACACCCCTAATTTACAACTAAAGCCATATTATCATAGATGAAACATGACACATTTTCACACTGAATGATAGACCACATGATGCCCAATCTGGATTGGTTTAGCATGTTCGCATTGAGTCATGAGTTCAGTGTGTACAGTAAATGTTCCCTCCGCTTTATGCTCCACTCACTATCGATCATATGCTGCTGCACCTGTTTAGAGCATGACAAGCCGTCAACAACACTTTGTCAACTCTTTCACTGAATCTACATGGGCTCACAGTTTATAAAAATAGCCCTGCTGTCTGTCCCAGAGTGAGCAAGACTGCAGGCTGACAGAATTATATTACAAATAATACAAAGTTGCTAATGCATGTTTAAGGCTAAATCCGGAAGAAGGATTTGAGAAGATGTTTGCATGCAGTGTCTTTGGATGATTTGTCAGAATTTACTTGCACCAAAGCAGTGAGGCTCAAAAATTGAAAGGCTGTCGATGACTTTATATATACACACCTGTTACATGGTTAGTATCTGGTTATGAGGGTCCTGCATGTGTTCATTTTGTGCATTTTGTTCTTGGAGTGTGGAAGAACTCAGAACAACCTCTGGGCTCTTATCCAAAACTTGCAGCTCCTCATCGAAACTTGAGCCTCCCTGTTGGTCGTTTTATATCCCAGTATTCTCATGTTCTCAAGACTGTTGGTGACCAGGAGGCTGGTGGAGGCTTATATAATAACTTTATTTTTTGGAGGTGGACCAGTCTTGTGTAATTGTCACCATGGCAATGTGCTTTTCGACACCTTGTTTTGATTTTGCACCGAAAAGCTGTCTTTACCAGAGTAATCCGAACATGGAAACTGTGGATATTTTTGTATGTTGTCCCTGGCCTTGCCCACATAACTGCTGTAATCGGAGTGATAATGACTTTATCCAATTACGTCTTGTGGATGAGCTCTGGTATTTTTTATTAGAGTGCTGCCATGTCCTTCAGATGTTCCTATAGGCTTGCCAGACAAGTTATAACAGTTAAAATGTATCTCTAGCAACCACGTAGCAACCATCAAAAACAGCCTAGCAACGCCCTAGCAATAATCTAGAACACCATACCTTACCTTACCCTGTCTGTCTGTCTGTCTGTCTATCTATCTATCTATCTATCTGTCTGTCTATCTGTCTGTCTGTCTGCAGTTTATAGGTCTTGATTTTGAATGAACTCAGTTCATAATACTACATAAGCCAGGAAAATGTGGCTCTTCCCCTCTCATCTGTCATTGTCAAATTGACAAGGGAGCAGATTGAGTTACAGGACACAATGATGAGCTAAATGTATTTACCACAGGGTTTCCTCTTTCTTCTCACTGTCTGTGCAAGGTGCCCACAAGAGCTGTGCAAATTATTTACTAAAATATAAACGTGAATACTCTAAGTAAGCTGTTTATTAACAGACATGAAATTCAGCGAAGAAGGGAGTTTTAACGACAAACTATGCAAATGAATACAAAATATAAGGTGCTGCACTGGCCCGCTCTCAGAAAACTCATTGTTTCTTGGGATATCCCTTTTCTATAATGACTCCCCTCATGAGGCAAACTGTAAGCCACTTTCGGGCCAATTTCATTGCCACCGCCCAGGTATTATGTATTATATAGTTAAATTTAGAATGGCCTGGGATATTACATAACATTTCTGCCCAGGGTCACTGATGTTGAGGATCCTTTTCAATTTAAGCCCCAAAATGCATCTGCTGGTCTGGAGCGCTGGAGGAAGGTGTCACAGGCAGTCCCTGGCACTTACTCTGTCTGCTCAGTTGTACTTTCCTTGGTGGTATCATCGGTCGCATACCTTGGCAGGCACAGGAGGTGTCAGAGCAAATTACAGTGGCCCAAAATTAGGCCATAGAATTTGGTGTTCTCTTCGGGGGAGGAGGATATGTGACACCCTGCAGGCCTTGTGGTGTGTAGCGTGACTGACAGCCAGCAGACTCAGGGTTTTGAAGCTACCGCACAAAATTATTTAGAAATACCCCTTTGGGACAAAAAGGCTCTCCATGTTCCAAGGTAGTCTGGTGCGAGGTATCATGATAGTAGTAAGATGGGTCTGCAGGGGTACCTGTGACTCATAAACCCTGTATTTTAGAATGGGACGCAGTCAGGTGATGAAGCTTCTGTACCTACAATGTCCTACAATGTTGTGATGAATTTAGCTGAATGAAATCTGATGAGATGATTTACACACACTCCAATGAGCTACCGATACCTTTAGACAAACCGCAAATTGGCTAGTAGTCTGTTCGTTTTCATCATTACATTAATGAGGGTTTACAGGGAGTTGCTGTATGGTTGCTGAGATGTTCATAGTGCTTTTTTACTGTACTATTTTCTAGGCTATTTCTGTAGTACTAACAAACTGAACGTGTTTTAAATAATAACCACGTTTATTCACCAATAAAACCAATTTCTTTCATATAATTTAACTAATTGTATAATTGACACACTTTTACCCCACCTCATAGTCAGGGGTATGTTGAAATCCCTTAGTCTAAATATGAGCAGTGGTAATTTCACTGCTATTGTATAGCCTCATAAAGCAATATAATGACGTATGTGATAATCTGATTGAAAATGGCCTGATAGTAAAAAAGAAAGAGATCTAAATATAGTTCAAGAACCACGTCAAACTGATGTGACATCAAGTTCAGATCTGAATCATTCGCTTGACACAGATTAGCCAGCTAACTGTCCATATGGAGAATGTTCAAAACCACAACTTCCTTCAAGAAAGGGAAAGCTCATCGCAGTGCAGTAACCAGATGATATCATGATTACTCTATGAAAGCAATGTTGAAACTCTATATAGTAAAGAAACAAATCAATACTTGAGCTATACGATAAATGGATAGGGCAGAATCTCTTCCTCTTCCACGTCATTCCAAATTTGTACTTTCTTCTTTTTTTTTTTTTTACTTAAGGTTAATTTTTGCCCACTCTTTGCAGTATAATGAAAGTGAATGAAGACTGGAGCTCCACAATGACAAAAAAATAAAAAGAACCATAAAATTGTCATAAACGTTATCTTTATGACTGTGTTCTATTTTAAGCCCTAGCTTTCTTTGGCATGTTCATTAGCATGCGTGATTCATAAATGACTCTTTTGAATTAGATATTGTAATCTAGTTCACAAAACCGGTCTGGATGAATTGTTGACAAATTGGATTCACTGACTCAATACTGTCACAGGAGTTAACACAACATATATTAACCAATTTGTCTCAGAAAAAAATCATTTATATGGCTTCAGCAGACGCCTCATTCATAAAACGTGCATATGCACAGATTTAATTTAAGAGTGTGCTAAAATCCATTCCACGCCAACGTTAAGATTTCTAAAAACTCTTTATAATCTCTATTGCTTCGCGCCAGATCAGATTCTAAGTGGGCGTACATGATTTCCTTGTGGCAGAGTTGAGTACTGCAGGTATTTGGAAATCTAAAGCAATTCATGCCGCTTGGCGTTCTCAAGTAAAGGATTTGGACATTGACTGGTGCTTGTTTCTATGCAGATGACATTAATTAGGGGGCATTTACAGGGCAGAGATCTGACACCATTCAGCTGCACACAATTTCAAGATCATTTGTGATTTATAGATGACTCATCTGGATGAGAGTCATATGCACATTTTTTGTGCAAATTTTCATTTCTCAGAATCACATGTACGCATGTAGAATGTTATGCAACATTTTATAAATGAGGCCCACAGGATACAAGCTAGAAGTGCTTAACACTTTTTTATGTTTCAAAGAAGAAAGAAAAACACAGGTTTGGAATGGTGAGCAAATGATGACAGAAACCACCCTTTAACCGCGTTTTTTTTTTTTAAATGAAAGAAAAGCCATGCAGATCTTGCTATAGCCTCTTTATCGATAAACTAAATGATGTAAAGAAATGTTTCATAGCACCCAAGATGATTTCTGTTCCAAATTTATTTAGAGAGCTGCACAAAATCAATGAAAGATAAGCAATACCCTCTCATTTTATGTAAAAAATAAAAATTTCAGAATGCCCGATCTTGATTTTGTCATTATGAGAAAAGTTACAGTCTGCAGAAGCTCTAGTCATACCTATACATCTTTAAAATACATACATACAAATATAATTACTCTAAGGTTTGACTGGTACACTAAACTAAGTCAGGCGTCTGTAATAATACTTAAAGTATTTGCATGTAAGAGGCTGTACATGGTACATGTACAGTAGCTGCACTGGATCTCCCGTGACTTTTTAATCTTTTATATAAACTACTGACTCTTAAAATACACTAAAGTTTCTAGTGTCACTGGATCTGAAACATTAGACAAGTGTACCACAGTCCTCCAATGCACTCAAATCAGTCCTGTACTCAAACACAGTAAATCTCTGTTTTCAGTGTAAGCATGTTTTGGAGCATGTTTAAGGGAGACTTCAGCGTATTTAAGGCTTTGTATGATAATTTAAGCATCCAAGTAAATGCTGTTTGTACTCCCTGTTTTGGTCCATGGCATTTCTAACATGAAGTTGGAGATGTTTTACTGGATTCTTGGATGCTGTCTATGTGGAATATGCCATCTGAACATAGCTGTAATACTGATGGGACTTCTTTCATCTAGAAGTCACATGTAGAGCATTTGAGCTTCTTGTTTTGCAACACTGACCTGACATGCTACTGACTGAAGCCACCATTTCAGCTAAAGTATACTAAGATTTGAAACTCCATGTCTGTTTAGAGTTACCAACAAGTTCAACCAAATGAATAATTCTCGTTATATGTCTCTTAGAGAGTTCAATGTTGAAGACTATGTGATCTCCAAACGCAGGCGTAAGTAGAATGTAATCGTTCTCTGATTCCATTCCAAGAAAGCAGAGAACAGTAAGCAATAAAGTCCTTTGACTAGTCAAACCCTTAAGAGCTCCATCTCTTTTATCTGTTTAAGTCACTCCAGTTGTCCATTTATAAAGCCTCTTCAGAATGGCAACGTGTCCATGAAGATTTTATCCACAATGGGTGGAGGTGGGACCAAGTCTTCCAGTTTAAGATAGAAGATTCGCTGGAGGCCCTGGGTGCACAGTGTTCTCAGCTCTGGAAGTTTGCCCAGGAGTCGGGACAGGTAGTTGGGCCGGGTGGCCTCAGGGGTACTTGTGGAGACGTGATCTCTGAGACACGTGATCAGGTGGTTTTGGAGGTCTTCGATCCGTTTGGGTTCTTTCAAACCGTGTCGATCTGTTGGTCACAAGTGAAGGTTAGAGATCTGTTTGGGATAAAACATTACATTTCTGTAGTCTGTGTAGAACAAAGTAATTTACCTGTGATTATGACCAGTGTGGCAAGACAGGAGAAAGACGATACATCCAATTTCAAGCGGTGTAAACTCTGAGAAAACTCCATAATGGAGTCAATCCAGTCGCCAAAACTTCGTACGCACTGCGTCCGGTGCAGAACCACACCGTTGCAGAAAATAAGTTTGTCTGTCTCAGGGTTTGACCTAAATGTAAAGAGATAAATAGATGCTTAGTTACCCCAAATAGTACTTCTATAATGCTAAATTCAGTGTCATATGAACTGACATGTACCTGTAAGCTAGCCGAAGTATGAAGAGCTCAACAAATGCTGACTCCAGAAGAAGGTCTTGGTCCTCCTTACAGAAGGCACTGAATCCAGGGATGTTTCCAGCCCACTTCCTGATCACATCCATTGACCCTGTTAGCAGGTCATAAAACTGCTGTATGTCGTTGGCATCCTCCTTCTCAGACAATCCGGATACCGATTCCTGATACTACACAATGACCAAAAATACAATATATTAATTGACAATACTATTAAAACAGCACTATAGCTTTAATTTTTGCTGACAGATTGTTGTGAAGTGTGGTCTTTCCTCACCTTTGAATAGTCCAGATTTCCACTGGCAGGGTTTGAGTCAATATGGGCAGTGACGAGAGAGGCGATGATGTTTACAGGCGAAGACACCGACAGTGAGTCCTGAGCAACTTTTGGCTTGGATGGCAGACGACCTCTTCTACCTTTCAGGCTGTCTGTTCTCACAACTACACAGAGTCACAATAGGTACATTTATTAAAACTGCTTTGAGGGTATGTGGGTATTTTAAATTCTTTATGTATTTTGAATTAATTGTTTTTTTATTTATTAATATAATATTTTTAAGTCTCACCTTCTTTCACCATCCCCACAGCTAGGCACTTTTGGAAGCGGCAGAACTGGCACCTGTTTCGCCGCCTTTTGTCCACTGGGCAATCTTTGTTGGCGAGGCAAACATACTTGGCGTTTTTCTGTACTGTGCGCTACAAAATCAAAAAGGAAACCTAGTCAGTGAAATAAGCCTGATTTCCCAAATCCAAAATTCTGAGACGAGTTGACATAACATGACATGATTCAAACGTATAATAATTTATCAGCAAGACAAGTACAGTACGCTCACGCTCTCTCACCTTGAAAAAGCCTTTACATCCTTCACAAGTGCGCACCCCATAATGCTGACAGGAAGCGTTGTCTCCACACACTGCACAGCGCCCTTCGTTTCCTGTGGGGCTCCTTACTTTAGGAGACAGGTGTCTGTCCATCAGTCCTGAGCCATCCCGACTGCCCTGCTCCAGGCTGAAGGGAAGTGGAGAACCGTGTTGCTGGGACTGGGAGAAGGGATCCTGATCTGGGAGTTGTGGCTGCAGCTGTCCCAAAGGAGAAAGCTCGTCGTGTCCAAACGTGAAGAAAGTGGCGGCCTGGTTCAGAGGCTTCTCTGAACCCCAGCAGCCCTCATCGGGGGAGCAGGGACCAAAGGTGTTGTCCCAGGCAGACATGGGCTGGAATCCCGGGGTAGAGGGTGAGGGCACAGATGCTGGACTTCCAAAGCAGTTTGACCCACCTGGAGAGGACAACGTCTCGTCTAGGTAGCTAAAAGCGAACGTGCCTGGGTAACAGCCGTACACCTGGAGGTCGTCCAGCTTGAACAAGTCCTGCCTGGAGGTGCCGCCCGGACAGGAAGAAGCAGCACCTGTGGCGATCTGGCATGAGTAGGTATCAAACTCCCCAACGTAGCCTCCGACCAGAGAGGTGATGCTGGGTAGGGAGGGTGCGGAGAGCTGGTCCCGCTGGTCAGTCACATCCATGGCCAACCTGGAGGTGAAGTCAGGATTCAAAAACTCTGAGCTGAAGAGGGAGCTCTCATAGGTCTGGACTCCATGTTGACTTTGAACACAGGTCATTTCTGTAGAACAGAACCACAACATCTACTTTTCAATACCGTAGATATTGCTGCTGAAACGTCAAACGCCTGAAGAGTTGAATAATGCATCCTGACCTATTCCTAGATAGACTTACTCGACGACCAACGAGTCTGTATAGACACAGTTCTCTGAAGTGCCTTTTGAGATTTCTGAGAAAACTTAGAGAGCCGTCTGGCTGGAAAGGGCAGCCATGCTTATTGTGTTACCACATTAAGGACGTCAGACGAACATGACACGTGGGTTGCCTCACTGAGAGGGTGTTTATGTTTGTGAGTGTGAGTGGGCGGTGTATGTATATGGAACTTTTTTAAGATAGACTCAAATTTCCCCTGCAAACTCAGACATAGTGTTCCATAAGGTAAAGATAAATTAAGAAAAGAAAAAAAAACTGCAGGCAGTGAAAAAGTGCTTACATTCATTCATACTACATTCTAACCACATGGATTCAATCTTTAGACCAGCAATGGAAATATTTGGAAAAAGTGGCACTATCAACTTGTTTTAAAAGAGTAATTCTGCAGAAAGTACTTTAATGAGCTTGGTAAACGCATAAGATAATTATGGCTCAGCAGTTTGACAGACATTCATGACCTTGCACCCATTGGAACATGGCACCTGATGATCATTTGACCCCTAAACATTTCATTGTCTCAATATGTTGACTAATACACAAGTCAGTGCATTAGCATTAGATATGTTTCTTAAAGTCAAAAATGTCTAGGTGGTGTAACTGTCTAACAATTGTTAAAAAAGCTTCATTTAAAAAAGAAATGCTGGGCATAAGTAGTTTAGCATAACCTTTTATAATTATTTGTTTGAAAATAATCACTAAAGCAATTTTGTTTTAGAATATTATTCATATTGTGAAAAAACAGTCAGTGTAGGATAACTAACATGCAGGAAGCCAAGTCATTTTGTTTACAAAATAATAATAATAATAAAAGTTAAACAAATAAGCAGACAGAACCTCCTTCAGACCCTGAGTGTCAAGGTCATCACTGTTATTATTTTTTCACATCGTTTGTGTGTGTACACTAAAGGCTACACCACTTGACATTTCTAGAGTAAATCAAAATGTGTAGTAAATTAACGTTTTTATATATGGATACGATGATATCGTTTCTTAGAACTTGTTTAAAATTACATTTTTCCTTTCTCGTTTTAAATCATTATTTGTATTTTACCTATATGAACCGTTTAATATATTAATGTATCATACAAATAGCCTAAGTACAGTCAGGTTTAAAAGGAGAGTGTATGCAGATAAGTAGTTGGCTGTTGCGCGAGCACCTGTTGCAGAAGCGTGCAGAAGCGCACCACTCACTGTAACATACACACACCCTCTCAGTCTATTCTAAAAGTTCTTATCGTCTGACATTCAAGTCTTTTTACATTTTAAATTCCAGAAGCCAACTCATTCTGTGCATTCAACTCGATCTACATACGCGCAAGGCTGTTTGTTTCTGAATAACTCGCGCGCTCCACGTAGTAAAGAATACAGAATAGTACTAAAGGACACAAAATACATAAAATCAGCAATATCTCAAAATGAAAACGGTTTCCATTTATAAACACGCACACCTACTTTGAATAACTGCGAACTCATCTGCTGTTCGTATGCTATTTAAAAGAAGCATAAAACAGAAAGAAAAGAGTGTTCACTGACTTCCACATTTTAAAAGCAAAAATATTTACGTACCTGAAAATGTGTTGTGGTGAGGGACCTATAAATGTCCGTATTCCAAGTGATGGATAACCATGTATAAACGTCCCCTGCCACGACAAGACGGTTTTCTAAAATTTCTGTGAGCGAGCAGATATATAGCGACTACTTTATTGTGCCGTTACGTCAAAGGTGCATCCTCTCGAGGCGTTCCACTGGCAAATATGGCCATGCAGGGGCGGAGATCCTCGGCAAATCTTTCCGGCTGCCGACCAATCAGAGCGCTCGCAGTCAAAAGACATGACGCACACACGGGATTCCATTGACGCAAACAATTCGCACGTTTATTGTTCTAATTATAGCAGCGTACTGCTGTGCAACTGGTTGAATTTAGTTAAAAATAGTGAGGAGGAGACACAAATAACTAGCAAATAAGCAAAGACGAGCATCAGAAAGAGTAAAAAGAAACACACAGCTTTTAAAAAACATTTTAAACAAGATTAATTTAGTTGATAAAATTAAATAAAAAAGTATTTTTAGCTAATTTTAGGTAGCCTATATACATATATTTATTTTGTTAGAAAATTGTTTTAAAAAATATATTACATAGGGTAAATACATTATATGTTTTGATTAGATTTTTTAAAATATATTTCTCTTAAATTCTCAGTTATTATTGCTATACCACATGAGACAGTTTCCTTCCTAAAGAAACCCACAAAGAGCCCACGAGGAGAGGGAAGGGCTACACCTGCACAGCCTGAACGTGTCAAAACATGAAAGTGTTCGAAGAAAAAATGAAAACGGAAGTCAGCGCTGTCTGAGTACTACAATACAGGGTGTGCGAGGGATTGACAGTGCCAGTAAATGATACGTCTCTTGTGCCATGCGGTGATTCTCATGCTTTTCCTTTTAACTGGGAATGAAAATCAAGCATAACTTCAAGTCAACAAATACTATTTTATGCAGTTAGTACTCCAAACAGTAAGATTTAAAACAAATAAATACATTTTTGTGAACCTATTTTTCAAAGCACATATTAAAATTGCACTCTGTTTATCACAAATAAAAAGTATGTAGTGAAATATTAAAAATTGGAAATAAGGAAATATTGAAAAATACAACTATTCTGAATAATTGAAGAGTCTATGGTGGTTAAGGCCCTGTCTACCATTTCTACAGACTTGTTCATCTATATGGTCAACAATCTGACCTTATGCATGTCGTACCACCATTTCACTTTAACTTGCAGAAATAATTCACATGATGAAAGATATTTAAAGAAAAAAGCTTTATTGATGTCCATTATCTTAGGTTGATATTCTGACCATTAGTAACTCCTGACAAATGTAAAAACATCCTGGGCCTCATTTATAAAGCGTGTGTACGCTCAGATGTGATCTTACAGTGTGCGTACGCTTAAATCCATGCCAATGCTCATATTTGTGAAAACTGGCTTTGACGTGGAAAAGTGCTTAGCGTCACGTAAGGGTCTGAGCAGACGTATGCACTTTTTCTTGTTCGAGTACTGCAGGTTTTTGAAAATGTAAGCTGTTCTTGCAGCTTACTGTTCTAAATGAAAGAATTTGGATGATGACTGGTGATCTTTTACATGTTAATGACATTAATTAGGAGTCGTTTACAAGACAGAGAGCTGAAACCATCCATTTGCGCGCAAGTTCAAGATCATTTGCGATTCATAGATTTCACATCTGAAAGAGACGCTTACGTGTGTTTTCTGTACGTACGTTCATTTTATGAATCACCCATATGCATTTTTGAGAGATGCTCGTACGATCAATTTTTGGATGGTTTCTGCACAACATTTTATAAATGAGGCCCCCTATCTCTGCATGTAGTAGGTGTAAATTTTCATACTAGTAAACAATTGTACTCTAGTTGGCTACCTTTTAGGTACAGTAAATCAACTGCCAACCATGCATTTCTGAAGTTGAGGTGCTTGTGCTGCTATTTTAAGGAGCATGTCTTGAGTAGGCTACTACATGATGATAGAAGCAGTCCATATCAGTTGTTTCTTACATAGTACTTTCACACCTGCGACAGACAGTTTCCTCTGCCACATCGGCAAGTATAACCTTTCAGTAAAACACATTGAACGAGTGACCCAGTCTTGCTGAATAGGTTGATTCAAGTGCTGGCGGCTAAGTAACATGAAATGCAGGCCACTGACACAGTATCCAGTTTAGGTATTTAAAAACAAGGACATCAGGTCTTCAAAAGAATTCAGAGTAGGCCAGCATGGTGGCAGGAACTGAATGCTGACTCTTTGGCGATGGCCTGTGCTTGACCTGAGATCAGGGGCGTAGATTACGCGGGGGACGTGTCTTTATATTGATATTTTTACTAGGCTATTTCAAATAACTGTTTTCTATTTGAATATATTTTAAAATGTAATTTATAGATAATATGTGACCCTGGACCACGAAACCAGTCATAAGGGTCAATTTTGGAAAAATAAAATTGCTTTCCATTGATGTATGGTTCGTTAGGATAGGACAATATTTGACCAAGATACAATTATTTGAAAATCTGGAATCTGAGGGTGCAAAAAAAAAAAAAAGATACAATTATTTGAAAATCTGGAATCTGAGGGTGCAAAAAATTCAAAATATTGAGAAAATCGCCTTTAAATTGGTCCAAATGAAGTTCATAGCAATGCATATTACTAATCAAAAATTTATTTTTGATATTTACAGTAGGAAATTTACAAAATATCTTTATGGAACATGATCTTTACTTAATATCCTAATGATTTTCGGCATAAAAGAAAAATCGATCATTTTGACCCATACAATGTACTGTCATTTTTATTATTTTTGAAGACTGAATCTCTTGTACACTTCACATTTCACTCCAAAATAAATAAAAACCCTATAAATATGCATAAATAAAATGAAGCCTATTTGAACAATAATTATTAGCCTAGTACATGTTTTTATTTTAAATCATAAAGGCAATGCAACGAATAATCACGATTCACTTTTTTTGTAATTTAAGAAGTACATCACATTACAGTCATGCATAAATTATAATTTATAAAATCAAATTTTATTTTTGTATTTCTTTCTTTTTATTTCGTGGTTAAATGACGTATTTATTGCACATTCTTGGCAGGTTGCAGTCTAAGACACGCTTTATCGAGTTGAAGTCTTTTATCGGTGTTTCCTGACGTTCTCCGTGTTTTTGCCAATTTCCATCTCGCAGTCTGTGTACTCAGAATTGGCTTTACCTCCTCTTTCCGCCGTTATCACGAGTTGGCATCTTTTTCCTGTTCAAAGACTTTTGCTCACGAGCCTGTTATTTCTCAAGGCAGCGCGGAATCTCCTTCGTTCTTCCGCCTGTGATGCGCGGACAGGAGCGGGAGCCGCGCCATCGATCTCAGTGTAGATTCGCTCTTCCTCTTTTGACCGTGCGGTCGGAGAAAAGAAAGGATGTGTCTTGTCTCAGTCACAGAGACCAAAAAGAGGAAGCTTCGTCAATGACGTCATGACGCGCTTCGGCTGACGTTGCAGGAATCCCTCCCGCGCGCTCTGCCATATGGGGAAGCCCAGCCGAATACAGCAGAAGCGCCTGTTGCTAAATGACGCGACAGTTTTCCATTACGGCGTCCATTTACTTCGTGCCATAAGCCGGATCACGAGCTTAATTACTTTTAAAATAAACCTTTTAGGGACTGATGATAAGGCAAACGAGCACCGAGGGACGGTTTCAGTTCAATTATCTTACAGCTGCTGAGCTGTTGGCATATAGGTTGAGCTGAACTTGTCACAAGGGGCGGGATAGGAAAACGACGAGAAGGAAGTGGTCACAAGACCATGAGAAAAACAGTGTGCTGACACGCAGAAAGCGATCAGATCGGAACAGGTGTTACGAGAAAAAAAAATAAAGACAAAAAATACACATTTCAAATGAGTAAGAAAAAAAACGTAGGCTATCTCAGAACCCCACACGACACGAAATAACCAATAATTTCAAAAAACACTCTTGGTCATGTGAAATGCTAGTCACCTTGACCTGTCTTTCGTAAAATTAAACAGCTTTTTCTAGGTGGAAAAAGTGGTAATGCAAGTGGACATTTTGGGTGCTGTACTTGTCTAACATTTCATTTCAAAACCATGGGCATTATTAGGGGATTGGTCCTGCCTAGCCACTTCCACTGTTCAGGCAAGACTTTCCATTATAGTTGTTGGAATGCTGCTGTGGGGATTTGCACACATTGAGACAGAAGGACATCAGTGAAGTCAGGCGCTGATGATGGGTAATGGATCTGGCTTGCTATCTGCGTTCCGATTCATCCCAAAGGTGTTCAGTGGGGTTCAAGTTTGGCCTTTGTGGAAGCCAGTCAAGCTCTTCTGCATCAGACTCTACAGGAGGATCCTACATGAGTTCCACGTTTAAAGCTGAGCTCTTCCGTACTACTGAAAATGTTTGTCTAAGGAGATTATATACTAGAGTTTATTCAACTGTTAGCATTAGAGGAAAAACCCAAACCTTTTAATTATATGGGGTGTGCACATATGTTAATGCAGCCATGTTGCGTATTTATCAAAAGTAGTATTCATTTCTTTCGGTTTAAATCTTTTTTTAATGGACAAAATATGTGAACGTTTTTTTTAAATAAATTTTTTTAAACTTATTTTTCTATACACTGTACATATTTTTTCTCTGTTGTAAAAAGGTTTTAAACAATGAAATGTCGTCATTCTGTTGGATGCTTCAAATGTTGTGTCTTTCAAGTTTCACTCAGTAAAAAACAAAAAACAAACTTAAAATCACTTATTCAGCAGAGGCATTGCTTGGTCCTTTCAACAGAATGCGCATTTGCATTAGCTGGAAATTAGAGATATATATATATATATATATATATTATTCAGCAATGATTATATTGATCACATAAAGACTTTTACACTGTTACAAAAAAAATCTATTTCAAATAAATTATGTTCTTATTAACTAAAAAAATGTATTATGGTTTCCAACAAGAATATTAAGCAGCACAACACATAGTGATTCACATAGTGACACAAAAGTCTTTTTTAAAACTGATAATCTGAAATATTTCTTGAGCAAATTAGCACAATAGAATTATTTCTAAAGAATCATGTGACTCTGACTGGAGTAATGGCTGCTCAAAATTCAGCATTTCCATTACAAGAATCAATTACATTTTTAATATATCTTAATGGAAAACAACTATTTTTAAATTGTATTAATAATTTACAATATTATTGATTTTACTTGGGTTTCTTTTATTATTTTTACTTGTGTCTAACAGAGAGACAGAAGGCCCTAGGCTCGTTTTCACTATTGCTCTCAAATCACATATATTATGGGACATTATGTACTACCTGATGAAGGCATAAAGGGTTGAAATGTTGTTTGTTTACTATTAAAATAGAGTTTGAGAGCATTGTGGCAGTGTGCTGTCCTTTCATTCTCTTTTTTTTTAAGTCCTTTGATCTTTTGATCATGCACCAGCTCTAAAGTGTTTTTGGATGTGCACATACCATTTCGTTATGCACTATGGAACATCATGCACTGGTAATTTTACCATATAGCACGTATGCCGTACATACTCGGTTGCTGGGTTCAGAGTCAGGCACCTGTTGTTAAACCAAAGTGATTTACGTACAGCTGTTCACTTTCAAGAGTTAGCTCCCCCTGTCTGTATGTCAGTAACTGCATTATGTGGCTCTCCACACTGCAGCATGCCTTGTAGAGAGCCTTGAACGCAGCCTGGCTTTTGAATCAGATCAAGTGCATATCATCCTTCTAAATAGCCAGTTTGCTGTCTTGATTTAACTGTAGCTTAGCACACTGATTATGTAATGATATGCAAATGTGCCAAGATAAGGTCCCTTGACTTTGACTGGATCTTGAACTTGACCTTGAGAGGATATTGACCGCCAGCACAAGTCCCAAAAGGCTTAGGCCAAAGCCAGACAGCTGCCTTGTGCCCTCGAGCTGAAGCTATCAAATGTAAACCACCAACTTGATCACTGTAGTTTCATTTCAACTTTTTAATGAGGACATGTGATGCTGTTAAAGGGACAGTTCACCCAAACATTCTGACATAACCTAAATAACTGGACACGCTTCTCAATATAGAGTGCTGCAATGATGCATATTTTATAGGCCAACCTGGAAGTTAACATCACCCTGGTTTCCTCAACACAAACCCAACAGGATTTTTCCATTGGCTTTTGAATTATTGCAGAAAAAAGGCCATGTGACCAAAAGCTATAACTGAACAATGCCACTGTCACATGACTTCAAATGTCATCACCATTAAGCCTCCGACAACTATTCCAATCTTTATTTAAAAGCATTTTTGCTTAAAGTTTAAATTAGAATAATTCTCAAGAGCATGATTATAAACACAACAAGTCTGTGAAAGCGGACTAGTGAGTTGAATTTACCTAGCATGATTATGTTTAATGTCCCCCATAACATCTGCTGTCCCGCTTAGCCACTTGTTAGCAACCACCTTTTTGGAGACAAGTAAAAGCTGTAAAGAAATCACAAGAGGGTATTACTGATGTATTATTTGTATTGTCAAATAAAACATGAAAATATCTTGTGTTAACCACAGACCTTATTTCAGTAATTTAACCAAAAGCCAACTGACTTCAGGACGATGGAAACATAAGTGCTAAAATGTTAACTCATTTATGGGTTTTTGGCCTACAAAAATATGTTAACCCTGCATTCATTTTCTCTATCGAGAATGAGGACTGGGGATTGTCAAGCTCCAAAAAAAGCAAAGTGCACCATATAAAAGTAGCCCATTTGACATTGTCAATCCAAGTCTACATTTTTATGAACAACAGTAAGCCTTTATTCACACAAGTCTTGACATCTGCACTAGCTCTGATTAGCGTATTCATGAGAGAAATGATAATGTCCAATTCGTAATGAAATTTTTTTTTCATGACTCATATGATCAAAATTGGTCTGGATATTTCTAATCTGGTTCTTGTGTTCAACTCACTCAAAGTTCTATCGGCAACATTTAACAGCCCACTGAAGGGGACAATTACAAAGTAACAACTAGAAATTTGGTTTGTTCCTTTTTGACTTTTGAAATTTACCATGTCTTTAAAAGTAATTTATAACACACAGGCCATCTGGACCACTTTTGCTTTTTTGTGTTTGTCAGCTCTCTAGTCTTAAAGGGTTAGTTCACCCAAAAATGAAAATTCTGTCTTTAATTACTCACCCTCATGTTGTTCCAAACCTGTAAGACCTCCGTTCATCTTCAGAACACAAATTAAGATATATTTGAAATCCGAGAGCTTTCTGACCCTGCATAGACCTCAACACAACTGAAATGTTCAAGGCCTATAAGGCAGTAAGGACATTGTTAAAATAGTCCATGTGACATCAGTGGTTCAACCGTAATGTAATGAAGCTACGAAAATATATTGTTGTGCGCAAAGAAAACAAAAATAACGACTTTATTCAACAATTTATTTTCTTCTGTGTCAGTCTCTGCCGCACTACAGGAGAGTACCACGAGAGTTACCTTTCTGGGCCTTGAACGTGTCAGTTGCATTGCTGTCTATGCAGGGTCAGAAAGCTCTTGGATTTCATCAAAAATATCTTAATTTGTGTACCGAAGATAAATTAAGGTCTTACGGGTTTGAAACAACATGAGGGTGAGTAATTAATGACAGAGTTTCATTTCTGGATGAACTATCCCTTTAATTAACTTCCATTCTATACACAAGTATTCAGGATATTCTTCAAAAATGCACTATGAACTGGACCAGCATAATTGTGTTGGAATCCCAGAGCCTCTAGTGCAGTGCTTCCTAGAGTTCAGGTATTCCTCCCAGCAGGCTTAAGTCACTATTCACCTTATCCAATTCCACTCCTGGCGCACCAGTAAATAGACAGGAGGCCATATTTAAATATAGACTACATAAATTACAGCAGTGAGTTCGTTAGGGGACCACAAGATACTGAGTCTCAGCTGTGTAGTCCGCTGTGAATCCTACTGTGAATTCCTGTTTTGCCTGAAGACACTATCATTGCCATGAGGTACAAAGATGACATAAGAAACGCGGAGATGTTTGGGTAGGGGGAAGGTGGCAGAGTAGAACGTTCCTTTAAAGCATTCCCAAGTTTGTGATAGCTCACATTCAGAAGAAAAATAATGTTTTATAAAAGTGAAAACATTTGATAAAAGTCATAATGAAATATCCAGGTGTGCATCTAGAAACATCAGTTTCCCAGAACCGGTTATATCTATTGCAAGGTTTTACATAAACAAGGTTCTTTTGTATTTTTTAGGACATTACTTATTAGTTTCACATTTAGCTACTTTTACAGGACTCATAATAGAGCCATTATAGATCTTATACGCCCTCTGCTGGTGACTTAAATGCAATCGGTTCATTAAAAGACGTTGTTTGGATCATCATCGATGTATTGTAGTGCTGTGACATTTGGTCTGTCATCAAGTAAAGCACAGCTCATAGATGCACAAACTCAATACTCACTCACACAGCTCTCAGATGAGAAGCATGTCTTTCCAAAGCCTTTGACACTTGATTCGTGTGGACATTTAGCACATGGTTTAGCAGCGTTGGTGTGAATTCATAACCATATTAGACCCCCTGTTGTGCCCTCGACGAAACCCTAGCACCTAGAAAAACCTACTGGCTGAAACCAAACTAGCCTACACCCGGAAATAGAAAAATAACTTCTACGGCCAAATGTGGTAGCCTATAAGCTGATAAAACTGTCGGGCTTCAATATTAAATAAAACCGTATATGCTTTAGTAGCCTACCATTTTAAATCTGGTATCAGTAAGTTTATTTATTTATTTTTTGGAAAGAAACTAATACTTTCATTCAGCAAAAACATGTTACATTTATTTACACATTGACGTTCTATTCATCAGAGAATCCTAACAAACAAAAAAAATCACAGTTTCCATGAAAATGTCAAGCAGCACAACTGTTTTCAACATTGTTAATGATAAGAAATATTTCTTGAGCAGCAAATCGGCATATTAGAATGATTTCTGAAGGATCAAGTGACACTAAAGACTGGTGTATTTTAAATTCCAATAATAATTCATAATATTAAAATTTTTACAGTATTCTTAATCAAATAAATTTAGCCTTGGTAAACAAAAATATTAATGCACTTTCTCTATATTACGCCTATGTTAATTAATTATCCATTTATATACTTAAAATAGATTTGTATACTTTGTTGGGATAGTGCTAACAGTCAAGAGCTTGGCTCTTAGTTAGGTAGTGTACAACTGGCTAAATTTGCCATAAACACGGGTTTATTTCGCTGTGTTGAATTTCTGCTCGGGACAGCAGAGGGTCAGGTGTCTCGGCTGTGTGAAGCTGTGGGATCGAACCAGTCCTCAAGTTACTCAGCTACTGGTGCTAATACTCCCCTAGCAGCGCTTCTGGATGCATCTGAGTGGAAAGATAGGAGCTGGAAACTGTACAAACACTATAAACAGAGCCATATTCAGCATACCGTCACATGATTTCACAGCGTGAATGCATACACAAACAGCAAATATAGAGAAGCATTTTAGTTACGAGGAACTCTCCATATCCATTCCATATGTTTTGAATCATTATATGCCTACAGTTTCTGAAATCACACGTCAAAGACACTTTTCTTCCTGCCTATTTCCGTTCATGTTTATTAGCAAGAAACCATCCTTTAAAGGTAAAGTTCACTCAAAAATGAAAATTCTATCAATTACTAATGCTAATCTCGCTGTAAACTTGTATCAATTCCTTTTTTTTTCAGTGGAACACAAAAATAACGAGCTAGATCTGTCAGCCGCTATGAAATTGTGTAACTGGATGATTGATTTGATCCACTAGAGGGCAGTATCTGATCATGCGTTTGAAATTCCCTCCACAATCCACTTCGTTCATGTTAAAATATGTCTTGTAGGCCCTACTGATTCTGTTGTATCATATCCATGACTTTATATCCTCTTTGTATCTTTGTTTACTTCTTTTAAAGTTCCTTATAGGCCAGTCTAACATGCAACATGCTTTACGTTACTCTTAGACACAATACATTCATAAATGATTGCTGGCCTATGATCAACAGTTTCCCCTGTTGAAATGTGGAAATTAGCAAAGCCTCTCAACAAAATTGCTCATTGTTGAAGAGAAGGCCTGTGTGCCAAATTGCATTTCCCAAATACGTCACAAATGTAAAGAGATCTTTAAGTTTAACATTTTAATAATACTTGGCCTTTTCTGTGTGATTTCAGTCCAAGACTTTTTGATTCCCGCTGTGCCTGTTTTCCGTCTCTCACACAAACAGCATTGTCCCACTGTGCCTATGGCCTCAGAAAGACCTCTTTTGATTGTGCCCACACTCACATTCTCTGGGCTGGTGAACTACCCACTCTCTCAAACATGTGTGTAATGCTTGTCTACTGTGTGAGATTTCATTCTGATCTCTCACTTTGCCATATGACTTGAGTGGTGTCTCAGTGACAAAACAACGACTTCCGACTATAAAACCAAGTAAAACAAGTATCTCTACATCTTAAAGTCAATATTAAATCAAAAATGACATTTCTTATGTTTTCATGGAATACTACAGTGCTTATTATAAAATATTTATCAGTGCACCTTGTTTTTTTACGCTAATGCTTTATTTTAAGGTGTCCTTGTTACACATTACATGTACTTACTATTAAAATAACAATAAATTATGCATAATACATGCAAGTAACCCAAACCCTTATCCTACAACCCTGACCATATAGTAAGTACATGCAGTTAATTAATTAATTACTCAGTAGTTAAATGTATAATTACACTGTAACAAAGGACACCTTAAAATAAAGTGTAATCTTTTTTTTATTACTGTGCCATCAAAATCTGTAACTAGTCTCCCTTGCAACAACATCTCTCCCCTCCATCAACCTGCCACTCACTTGAGATCCCAGCAAATTAGTAAACAGCAAAAATTCAATCAATTCTCGATGGACAAAATCAAGTACTGCCGTACATTTGTTCACTTCCGAGAAGCCATTTGACATATATGTCACAATAGGGAAGAATAGACCATTATAATTTCTGTTTCATGCCCACATTAATACTGGTGTATCATGCACCTTTTTCAGTTTCTTTGCACTACATTACCCGTGTTTTTTCTTATTAGTTTTCAAAATTTCTAACATGAACACACTCTTACTTTACAAAGTGATCAGCCTTATGATGTCTGCCTCAAGGACAAAAGAAAAACAAATAAAATAAAAACAGTCTTGTACTTAAGGGGCATGAGTCATTTATATGGGCCAGGATATCATTCTGACACTTTTGAGGCCTTTTTTGACTGAAGAAACCACCTAGAACAACCTAGCGAATACCAATGCACTAAAAATGACTCACAACACCTTATTAAGTGCATAGCAATGACGTGGTAACCAACCACAACACTCTACCAATGTGGAGGCTACTTACATCATTCACATTTTCTTTATATTTAAATTTGACATGAGATACTACTTCACACTTAGTTTAACCTTGTAAAGCCTAAAATATGAAATAAAATTGAATGTTTTAATAGAGAACAGTTTATTTAAATTTTAGACAAAATGCATGAAAAAAATGCATGCGTATGTGTTTTGGTAAAGTATCATATTTAAAACAGTCTTTTATAGCTCACATAGTATGATATGGGAAAATATGGAGCTCATACTTCAGGGGGAAAAAAAACATCAGTTTCATTCAGAGGTCCAAACTGAGCAAAAATATGCCACAGCATATTCATAAGTAGGCCTATACAAAGTATAAATTTGTACAGTTGGATTTTCACCAAAGTTTTGATTACGCTGATAATTCTTATTTGTGTTTAAAATATGATAGAGGAGGCTTTATATATAGGACACTGGGTGTCACTATGGACTTCCAAATGAGGGGAGGCAGTAAAGAGTGGGGGTGCACGTTGTTTGCATTCCCAGAGCTGAACAGGAAAACAGTCAGGAAGCTGCGCTGAGGTTCATGCTAAGGGCTCAGCCAGGAAAAGGAGAGGCGGCAAGTGCTAAGAAGGACGCTGCCTCAGCCAACACCTCCACCATTGCGTCTGATTCCACTCCAAAGCCAGGACCAATGCCATCTATGACTCATTCATGTAGATTCAAGCAGCCTTTTTAATTCCTTTTTTTCTTGCATCGTCCAACACTCTCATGTTGCTGTTCCAAGGTACAGCTCATAGACAGCACAACAGTAATACAGTCTCAGAGTTTCCTTGATTCACTCAGGGTTGCTGTCGCCAAGATGATTTTAATAGTGGAAGAAGAAATGAGGGAGAGATGGGGAACTTATTTAACCTCTTTGCGTTTCATAAGAGACTTTTATTTCCATGTATAATTAAAGTCGCCCTGAATGCCGAAATGTTTTAGCCTTATATGCACTCAGAAACACTCCCCCAGGCATCAAGACTTCAGATGTCTTGAAATGAAACATCATGTCCTGCTCATTCTGATGTAACTAAACAATGCAGCGGTGACAAACCACTCCATGTCTGTCTTTTGTTCTTACTTGTCTTTGTAATTGTATTTGTTGTTCTTCTATTGCATAATAAAAAAAAATAAAAAAATTAAATTAAATTAAATTAAAAAAAAACCACTCCATGTCTAAATCAGACTGGCTGTGGCTGCAGAGATCATGGAGATCTTCATGCAAACGGAAAAAAACATGCGGCAGCCAATCAGAAACCACAGAACTTCCTTCTCGCTCCAGAGAACCTAACGCCTACGTGGTTCCAGTGCGATGGCTGCCACTCACATCCGTCCATCTGCCTCTTTCGCTGTCGTCATTATTACTTTTTAAATTCACCATCGTCTTTCATGTTTTTCACATCTCACACTTTGACTCATAACATTGTCACTTCACTTAATACATCACCAATGGCAGGAACGGGGATTTTTAGATTTTTCACTTCTGATATTAGTAAACATCTTTTTTTACCTTATATGACCTTATGCTCTTTCGATTTATACTGTATATATAT
Source organism: Sinocyclocheilus rhinocerous (assembly GCF_001515625.1). Taxonomy (NCBI): domain Eukaryota; kingdom Metazoa; phylum Chordata; class Actinopteri; order Cypriniformes; family Cyprinidae; genus Sinocyclocheilus; species Sinocyclocheilus rhinocerous. The sequence goes on from NW_015659390.1 coordinate 412,690, forward strand.
ATATATGTATATATACACACACACACACACACACACACACACATATATATATATATATATATCAACACACAGAACAACGCTGTGTGTTTCAAAGCACTTCAGTGGACCTTTAAATACTTTCCAGCATTACCAGAATTACACCGAAGTACAACCGTACCGTAAGGTGTTCGGGAGTGCTCAGAGAGGGTTTAAACTCTGAATTTTGAATCGATTTCTTCTCGTAAACTCAGAGATGTGGATTCGGACGGCAATTAAATTACCACACGACCCTGGTGTTTGTCAGAAAACAGTAGGTAATTCGGCCGGGGATTTTTAAGGGGGTGGTGAGAGATAAACACCGACATTCTGGATTCGGACGGCATTAAATCACCTTGTAATTGGTGAAAATCACTTACGTCCCCATGAGAAACAATTACCGTCCGAATAGGACTTTAGGCTATATTGCGCATGAGTCTCGTTCAAATCATCGGTGATACACACGCATGTGCATAATGTTAGCAACTCACTCGTCAGAACCCTTAGTAATCTTCAGCAAACCTCGACAGTAGTTTGGAACCGGCTCCAACCCTAAACCTACGCTTACAGTAATGCAGATACATTAAATATTGTATAATATTGTAGACTCTACCGTGTGACTCCACCGGGCAGGGACACCGGCAAAGGACATAAGTATCGCTTTTTATCTCTCCTCTTTCCACTTCTGTTTCAGGTTTTTATAAACTATTTCTTACTATGTGTCAGTAAGTTGTTGTTATTTTAGCATGTGTGTTTGCCTCAGTGTTATTTTTTTAGGATTACTGATGAACTAATGTACTTTGATTTGTATTAGTTATCTATTTTAGTTTTAGTTACAGTTGTAGTCATGTTGTCATTTTATTAGTTTTTTTATTATGTCTATATAGGCTTTTTATTAAGTTTTACTTTTATTTAATTTGAGTTATTTCAGTACTTCAACATACAAAATGGAAATAATATATATATATTGGATGTATTTATATATATGTACATGTATATGTATATGTGTGTGGCTGTACATACACATATGTAGTTGTTTTTTGGTGTTTGGCTTAGTGTTATATTAGAATCATTATTATACTCATACCTTTTGTTCTTTTAATATTTTTGAATTGTTTTTAGCTTTATTTTTTTGTTTTCATTTAAATGTTTAGTTTTGAAATGTTGTTGTATGCATTTGTCATTTTTATTTAATTTCTTTTATTTTCTTAAATGTGTATATATATATATAGTATTTATAGAGTTTTAGCTTTTAGTTTTAATTACTTTTTCTTATTTGTAAGTCGCTTTGGATAAAAACGTCTGCTAAATGACTAAAAGTAAAGTAAAAGTAAATATACTCATACAGGCTGCATTTATTTGATCAAAATACAGTAAAAACAGTAATATTGGGAAACATTTATCAAATTTATAATAACTGATATCTATTTTAATATATTTTAAAATGTAATTTAATCCTGTGAGCGCAAAGCTGAATTTTCAGCAGCTATTACTCCAGTCTTCACTGTCACATGATCCTTCAGAAATCATTCTAATATGCTGATTTGGTGGTAACATTTCTTACTATTATAAATGCACATTTGAATGTGTCCATGCTGAATAAAAGTAGCAACAATTTTAGCATAAAGCTTCAAAATCTTGCTTCTCTGTCATTTATTGATTAGGCCAAAGAAGCTTTTATGCTAGTCTACTGCACACCCGCTGTAGTCCACAATGCTGAAACTTTCTAAATAATAAAGTTGGGGCAAGTCTTCAACTGCTGATAAAAAATCTGATCCCTGAACACAAACAGTCAACAAACATTTGAAGTTTTTTGTATATAAATGTCTGATTTCTCATATGTTACTGATTGGCTGATTGAAGCATCTGTCCATTAAAATGGGCTGACAGTGAGAGTTCAGTCAGAGAGAGAGAGCAGAGTGATTAGAGGCAGCTGGTCAGGATGACCTACTTCATCTGGAATTTACACTGGGAAACATGACAGGAACGACATACAGTATCTCCAAGTTCCATGCTCTCTTCCTCTCGGTCTTGGAACGCGAGGATGGCTGGGTCTCTTGGAAAACCCTGATGAATCAACATCCCCGCCTCCTGATAAACATGCTCACCAGTGTTACAGAATGGACCTGCAGAGCCAAGCTGTTCAAACACAAACACAAACACAACCGCAACATTCAGTTATTGAGACCTGGCTGGACAATGTGTTCCACTAGCTCCAGTGTTTTTTGGACAACGGTAGTAGTAACAACAAAGCATAAAAATCTCTCAGTGTACAGTTCTAAAATCCATTTGTGCAAGGCAAGGCCATATTATTTAAGTATCCTTTCTTAAGTTTTACAGTGTACAGTCTTAAAAATAAAGGTGCTTCACGATTCCATAGAAGAACCTTTTTGTCTAAATGGTTCCATAAAGAACCTTTAACATCTGAAGAACCTTTCTGTTTCACAAAAGGTTCTTTGTGTCGAAAGAAGGTTCTTCAGATTATAAAAAGGTAAGAAAAAGATGGTTCTTTAAAGAACCTTTGACTGAATGGTTCATTGTAGGACCAAAAATGGTTCTTCTATGGCATCGCTGTGAAGAACCTTTTAAGCACCTTTATTTTTAAGAGTGTACCATAGTTTTGGCACACACTTTTGCTTTTAGTGTTGAGATGGAAAGCTTTTACAACTAATGCATTTGCTTATTTCTTTTAATAAGTAAGTAGAGACACTACCATTCATTTTGCACAAACAGACGTGCACATAGTGTCTTCTCTCTGATCTCAATGGGGCGATGTGCATCTTTGATCTCTCTGAGAGAAAAAATAGACAGGACACAACAGAGTCACCAAAATAAACCCTGCTCATGTGCAAAGTCTACCAGTATGTAATGACTTTTGAGGCCTTTCTATAGTATATAATTTCATTTGTAAAGTTTCATTTGTAGAGTTATTTGTCGTTTCAAATTTTCATGGTTACTGAAATGTTGTTTGAAAATCTTGAGAATCTGTATATATATATATATATATATATATATTTCCACTTTCTTTGGGGGTTCCAGTCTTAACTGGAATTCACATAATTCACATTTTTCCGGACCAGGATTGTCACTAGTAAAGGACTTTGGAGAGTTTGGAGTTAGGAATAGCATCTGTCAAGAGTAGTATGCTAGTAATGTAGTATGCTATACTAGAAAGAGTAATGTTTGTCCTATTCCAAATTGGTGCCATCAGGCCTGTCAGAATGACCCCAAAAACTGCAACCTGTTTACACTGAAATTAACTAAATTTGCAGTTCCTTTTAGTTTGCAAACTGACCTCTAGCTCCAAAAGAAAAACATCAGCAACATGTACTTTTGTGCATTCGTTGAGGAAATGTTTAGTCATTTTTAAAAATGAACTTATCAGTGCTGGTTATGGCAAATAGCCTCACCAGCTTCCTGCAACAACCTGCTTTCCCTTCCTGCCTGTTTCTTTTGGGACCTTCTATAAAAAGCTTTAGGAATTGTAGCAAAATTCCCTTTTTTAATCTATGTACCCAAGTGTTGATACATGTATTTTCCTCATAATAGGCCAGATAATTATTATATAACTACTGGTCAGATGGCTTTCCTGTCTCAAAGGCTTTCATGGAAATAGACCTTAAAATTACATTGGCAATCAATGTAATCTTTTAACCAGGTGCACATTGATTTACCAGCACCAGACAAACATTAGTCGTAAGATGAGAGGAAAAACAGTTGTGATCAAAGGTTCTGTCATCATAAAACCGCTGAAAATGAGGAACTAACTGTGGCCGAAAAACAGGATGGAGTCTAATTTAGATAGTCTTCTGTTTAAATGCCTCACAACAGCCTCCATGGCTGGTTTAAGATATTTCACCTGCCCACAAACACACACACACACACAATCCTAATAAGTGTACTGGCTCACAGCCACATGGTTTAATGTGAATGGAAGAGTTTCCCATTTTGTTAGCAGGTTGCTCTTAACTCACCCCACTGAGTTCAGCTGAAACACAGCTGTCTATACTACTCCAGTTCTAATCTCTGCTATCAGCAGACACGTTATAGTTTGGCTGACTCATTTGTTTAACTATTCCATAAGGAAAGAAAGGCTGGAGAGATGGAGGGAAGGAGCAATGTTCATTAACGAACATTAATGCACCTGTTACAGCCTGAGGCACTGAAATGCATGTGTACTGTATATGTGGGGAACTGAATGTTTGCTAAGTGTATGAGAACTATTATCAGTCATGAAATAAAATATATCACCTAAAATTTGAAAAACACAACATCATTATCTATTAATTAGTCAACAAATGGTCTATTCTCTATTGGCATAAAAACAAAGCCACACAGATGCTTATTTTGAATGTGTGCACTTGATATGAGGCCATTATTTACTCACCTGCCATGGCAGGCAACGTCATATTAAACCCTGTAAACAGAGGGAATATTGTCTCAACTCTAAGCTGGAAGTACTACTACCTCAGTGTGTGTGAATGGAAATAGTGAGTCGGTTCAGAACTTGGATAGTAGTTAGGAAAGCGCTTTCTGTTGTTTCTAAATCTGTCAAGCATGTTAGAGGCCTTCAACAACACTTCCTTTAGAGATTAATAAGCTCAATGCATTTCACAGACAAACACGCTCACTTTTTCAGACTGATAATGCACTGTTTAGTTCAATTACATTACATTTTTACATATTTTACGCAAGTGATGCTTGCCTTTTCCAAACTGGCCCCCATGATATTATATACATATGTATTGTTTGTATTGTAAAATCATTTATTAAACTGCATTAAATTAGATTACATTCCACTATAGATTTAAAAGCAAAAGATCCAACTAAAGGATCATTGTAGGTTAAGGTAAAAAAATAAAATTCCAATGATATTTTTGGTAATTATTGTAGCAGAAAAAGAAAAATAATCAAGTGATGCATTAACATGTCTGGTTTCATTTAGGAAACTTTTCAGATGGAACAGGGATTTTACTTTGATTTCAGTCTCGAAACATGTAAATAATGTCCGGTGAATCCCCTTCAAATGGGACTAAAAGATTACACAAAAACTTTTCTTTCTCTGGAAAGAGTACAGTCTTTATTTCACCAGGCGGCATTGCATTGTGATGCATTTCCTGCACAATCTCTCTACCACATCCTGTCTGTCTACACATGTGACTTGTATCTGCACTCTCTCACAACCATGCTCACGCTCTGTGATCACTCCAAGATGCCACATACATCAAGCCATTCAACTTCCTTAGCAACATGCCCCAATATACACTTATGGATTGCTACAATAGGCTATTCTTTTGCACATACTGACAGCAAAGAGATTTTAGGATTGTTGCTGTGTCTCTATTAATCCCCCCAGCCCCCTGCTGTGTATATATACACACCTCTTGTTAATTGGGTTGATTACTGATTGTGCTCCTCTCATGTTAATTAGGTTAATTATCTGAACGTGCTCCTTCCGAACTTTGTTAATAAAACATCATTTAGTGGATTGGAAGGACGTTGTTGCACAAAAATCTGCAGCCTACACCCTTAGGACACAGACCCGACCAAGAAGCTCTAAAAGAGCCTTCAACAAGACACCCATACCTCATTCACTTCCTGTCATAACGGACACTAAACTAACATCTCACACTGATCAAGAGTCAGTTTCGCCTCACACATTTAAGCTTGACTCTCATAAGATGAGTTTGAAAAGGCTAGCAGAAGCACCAAGATCTGTTGCAGACAGTGAAAAAGTAACCAGTTAAATTAAAACTCACAAAAGTGAAAATAAAAGTTGCTAAGACAACAAAATAGTAACAGCAAAACATGGCTGCATACATAGTGATGTTGGCAAACAGGTTTTGTTCCATTTCTTATTTTGAATAGCAGCTTTATGCTTTAAATATCAGGGCCAATAGCTGTGTTCTTTTTTTAAATTAGTCTGTCAACAGCAAAACCTTCCTAATTTACGTAAAGTCTATATATTATGTGGTTTAAGTTCAAACTATTTAACAATACTCCAGTGACATATGTAAGTTAGTTTCACCAGAATAATATAATGCATAGAGGAAGCTCGACTCATTCCGGCCTCTTCTTCTTCCTCAAGTTATTATATAACAGACTCTAATGAAAAGCATGCACATAGACACAGACTGTTTTGTGTGAGGCTTGGAAACACAGAATTAAGGATGCAGTCAGAGCTCAGAAAATATAGCACTGGCGCAGTCTCTCGAGTTTTGCATGTCAGTTGTAACGTCTGGGGACAAAAGCCGTTGTGCATGAACTGAACTAATTTTCTCCAAAACGTTCTCCTTGTTAAGTCAAATATATTTTGTTTTTGCTGTCGGTGCAGGCCTAAGCCAAGATGACATTTGACACTGTTTACTGACTCCGTTTCCCATGTTAGCAACCACACACTCTGCAAACACCGCTCTGTAGTGTAAAATAGATTTTCTGAAGATATGTGGCCTCATTTATTAATGACATATAAATTGCCTATTTATCCTCCTGAGACCCTGTGACCTCATATGAGGACATTATATTTTGGTGTATTTCTCTGAGACTATACATGCCACAGTTTTAAGTCTGGATGTCATGTACAGAGCACATTCAGGGCTTTTCAGAGATACTAAATGTTTGGATATTTCACTATGACCACTCCCTCTCCTACCGAGGACATAGCATAACTTATGAATGAAATATCATTTTTTTACAAATTTTTTTTTATGCTCTAAACAATGTAAAGACATGAAAAAAACAAATTTTTTCCTAAAAATCTTTTCTCGGGTCTTAAGAGGTTAAGTGCACAGACTTATGTTTTTGTGCAAAATTTCCACCGGAATCACAACAGGTGCCTACACACACACATTTGTTCCTGCCCTCGTCCAATGTTGATGGTGAACTCTAAATGAAGGGGCGCGTGCCTGCATAGTGATTTACATAGAACACGCCCAAACATCTCCATATAAGGGCTTTCCGCACAACTTATTCGGTCTCTCTCAGGCTTGTTTTCGTTACAGTTAAATTAAGTTGATTTCTAAATGTAATTTGAATAAAGGATAATTTTAAACCCGAATCTGAATTATAAAAACGTTCGCACACAAATTTTACGCAAAAATACGTGTTACGCCCGATAAATTCCCACGCAGAACTCACTTATGTTTCCATCTTATGCGCAAAATTGCAATATCGCATAAAACGATGCGAATAAAGCACCATTTCCATCCAGTGAGTTGAAGAGAACAAAATCGTCACTTCCTAATTAACTTGCGCTAAATATCACAAAGAAAAAATGTATTTGCTTCAGCAGGAGAAGGCACTGTAGCTAATAAATGTGTATACAATAAAATACGCGCTTCGGAGCGCGCAGACGAAGCGCCGTCATGTTATCTTATTCTCGGAGTCCGCTGTTTGAACGCAGTTCTAGGTGTTAATTACAACAAAGCACTTTGATGAAACTTTGCTCAAGCATGTTAGAATGACAAAACTAGCATTTCAGATGCCGTGCAATGAGATCGGTCCGTTGGTTGGCCCAGGAATGCTGTCCCATCGCAAAATCACGTCTTTTTTGATGCGCATTAAAGGGGTCATATGATGCTGCTAAAAATAGCATTATTTTGTGTATTTGGTGTAATGAAATGTGTTTATGCGGTTTAAAGTAAAAAAAACACATTATTTTCCACATACTGTACATTATTGTTTCTCCTCTATGCCCCGCCTTCTGAAACGCGTCGATTTTTACAAAGCTCATCGGTCTGAAAAAGCGAGGTGTGCTCTGATTGGCCAGCTATCCAATGCATTGTGATTGGCCGAATACCTCAAGCATGAGACGGAAATGTTACGCCCCTCACAAATGAAATCGCATCATATGACCCCTTTAAGGAATTTATTCGGTAAAAGTGTTTCCACTTTATGCGCATGTTTTCTTATCCGATAAGAAATTTATCCTAGTTAGTTAAGCGCATAAGTTTTTTATGCGCATTTTTTTTATTTTTTTTAGAATTTATGCTCATCTTGGCGTTAACATCCAGCGTCTTTTTATGCGATAACCCAAAATGCGCATAAAAATAGGTGAATGGAAACATAGCGCGGTGGTTGGTTCAGCATTGCTTAAAGTATGTGGTTGCTAAAGTGCTATAAATGGTTTTTAGCATGTTCTTTTGCGTCTGTTTAGCGGTTGCTTAGCGGCCTAAGAAAAGGAGTCGCCTCTCAAGTCTTTGACATATTGATATTCTGTCTAACAGAAATGCTTCATGTTGCTTCTTTGATGCAAATACTCCATGCTAGTGATTTAAAATATCTACTAGGCCAAAGTGAATTCGAAGTATCAGTCCTTTTTTAGAAATCAATCAAGCAATTACATGCTAAGTTTAACACTTAGAGATAGTGATGTAGTTTAAACCACAGTAAACTTACACATGAGCACAACTGCAAAAATTTCACAGGCTAAAAAAAGTCTATAACATTTTCACCCTCACACAAAACTCCCAATCACCTGTGAAATTTTGCCTAACAGTAAATGTGACTGCACCTTAAGAGCAATAATTATACCCTTACGAAAATTAACCACGGTTTTACTACAAATAAAACCAAGAAACCATGGTTACTATAGTTAAACTATGGCAACCACAAATTAACCACGGTTTTGCTACACTAACCATAGTTTAACCATGGTATTTGTGGTAAAACTGTGGCTATACAAATGGTAATCAATACACCAAAAAACCATGGTTACTACACTTTTACTATAATAAAACCATGGTTAATTTTTGTAAGGGTAGTAATGCTTACTTTAGCAAACATCATTAATAAGATATAAATATGCATATTAACAAACTTGAGTGCCCCATCTCTACCAAGCTCCCATCTCTCCTGCCGTGCTAATTGCACACAACCACTGTCAGCCCATTGTTTTGCCCAAGCATTAAAAGGCCCATTCATGGCTTTGCTTTGGGTCCCCTTGTCTCCTAACTAATTATGCATTCAGACTTTTTTTTTTTTTTCAAACTATGGTCATGGCATGAAATGACTTCAGCCTTCGAAATCTGCTTCAAAACCCAATTACGTCTTCAGCTGACAAGTTACCCACACACCCATCTCCATAACCAAAGACAAAACAATAGCTAATCAAGACACAGGCAACTATGCAGTACTGACACCAGCGACCATCCAAAGAGGTTCTGACGTAACGGGCACCGGCTGTGAAGGCAGACAAAAGGGAAACGACGTAAAGAGGGCAAGAGAAAATAGAAGGGGGAGAATTTCGTGACCTGGAAGGTCAGGCTGTACACTGGGGTGAGGATGCGGTTTGTGTCTTGTCAAAGCACCATGGGGGGATGTGTTTGTGTGTGCAGGCAGAGGGCAAGGGTTCAGCTCTGACCTAAAAGAAGAGAATCGAAGCTTGTGGCCTGGAATCCTGGGGTCACTCTTTAGATGCACATTCTGATGCATATTCCTAACAGCAATCCACACATTCCCTATAATGAATTCGTTTGACATCACTGAAGGTCTCTCAGAGTCCAGCATCAGCGGAATGCAACCAATCCCTTCATACTACAATACACACAGTCGCTGCCCCATAGGACGATGTTGTTTTTGAGGTTAGGAAAGCACATTAGGGTGTAGTCTTTTGTATGAGCTGCCGGTATCGTAAGTGCAAAGAAAAATATTTTGGAAAGAAATCAAAGACATCTGCGCAATAAGAGCACTTGTGCTCAAATGGCAGGGAGTTTAGTGTGAAGTGGACTTCAGGGAAAATAACCTGAGCATATGTATTCAACATAGAAAAGGGCAAAAAACGTACTAGAGAAATTATGAGGGGAAAATACCATCCTTTTATTTTCAATCTACATTTTCACAATTTAAAAAAAAAGTTCTTTACACATACATGCCAAAAAGGCACTTATTAAATATCCTTCAGGACCAAAGTATTTTCAGATATGATCTTCAATTATGATCAAATAATAAAAAAAAAAAATCCTTCATTTTGTACATCTTCAATTTAAAAAAAAATTACAAAACGGAAAAAACAAAACACAGAAAATAAACATTAAATAAATAACTTAAACATGAACAAAATGTACAAACATTTGCTTCTTGATTTAGGTGCAAAATGTGCACCAGGAAATAAAGTTAGACAATGTTAACAAACTAGTTAAAGGAGTTGACAAAGTGAATAAGACACACTGGTCCACATTTTTGGGTCTTGTTAAATGTTATATTATTTGTTACAGAATTTTAAACAATATTCCAGCGACAAACAGACATCCACATCTACTTTCGGCATTTTAGACTAATCTGAATACTTCAAGTCTAAAACTAATATTTAAGTTGCCCAACCAATCTTTAGCTAATGTTTTGTATTCAGATGCTTTTGGCACACTTAAAATTATGACCAACTTGACCAAACAGGCTCTCAGTTTTTCTCAGAAAACAAGATGAAAACACCGTTTTATCATCACTGGATTCTTTGGTTTATCTTGGCGTCCACTTTTGGTCTTCAGTTTCCTTTTCGCTCATTTTAAACATTTAGTCTTTGGCTAAGGGAGTCTTTGAATTCTCAGTTCGCTTTTGTTTCTCACAGTTTGCTTTCCTCCTCTTCCAGGGGTCGGTTTAGTCCGGGAATGAACTTCAACAGCCTCCGCCTGAAGCTCTTCTGTTTGGGTTTGCGCTGCAGTGTGCTGAACCCTCCGCACTGCTGTTTCTCTCCGTTAGGCACCGAGGATGACGACGGCGGGCCCCTCAGGTAACTGCGTGTGCTGGCGCTGCGGGTCAAGGTGGTCTTGGCAGTAACGAAGAGCTCGCTGGCGGGTCGGATGAGGCGTGGACGGCCGCTTTGAGTCTTCTCTTGGTTTGAGTCGAGCTCGTCGTTGCTGGCGTTGTTGGAACGCTCCCCCTGGAAGATGCAGGTTTGGTAGAGTGGGTCATCCTCAGTTGTGGCGGCACTAAGATGGCTGATGCTGCTGCTCGTGCTCCCGGTGCCACATAACGCGCGCATGGCCGCGGGGCTCGGAGCTCCCAGACTACCGTATAAACCGGCTGACTCCAGAGACTCATACACAGCCACATCACTCATGACGATGCCTGTGAGATTGAAAACAGAGAGCTAAATTAACCTCTGGAAAGGTTTTAAAGTGCCCCTATTACTGATTTTTGAAAACGACCCTTCATGCAGGGTGTAACACAGCTCTAAGTGAATGAAAACATCCTGCAAAGTTATCTGAAAGTGCACAGTGTATAAAGTTATTGTCTCTCAAAAGAAAGAGTCGACTGTGAATCAGTGAAACGAGTCGTTTTTAAAACTAATCCCAAGCCATCAACATGAAATATTAGCATATTTCCCACCCACTTGTTGGTCTTTTCGAGTTGGTCTGAATGAAAATGCAAATTCATTCTTTGCCACTAGGTGCTGCTTTTGGAGCTGTAAAAATAGCGGTTTCCCCGGTAACGCTGTACACAAAGAAGCACTGCGCTCACAAACGCTGCTTTATCAGACATTACAGGCATGATGAAATGGAAATGAATTTGACCAATCGGACCAATCACCGCAGATTAGCATCACGCAAAGGAGGGGTTTGTAAAAATGAATCGTTGAGTGAATCGTTTGGGAGTCGTTGACGTTGAGCAAGTAAGGTAAAAATAAATGCATATTATAAGACAATGAAAATGTTTTTTGACCTTGCATGCATGTCAACCTGTTGTTGGGGACACCCAAAACATGAACCTTTCATAACCCATAATAGGGGCACTTTAAAGAAAAATTACTCCCAGTTTTAAAATAAGTCTTTAAGGGATCCTGCAGGCTAGTAAAGTATTACCGTATTGGTCCGAATATAAGACAACCCTGATTATAAGACGACCCCCCTTTTTCCAGATGTACCTTTTGGAAAAAGGCTTTTTAAAAACCAAATCTTGTTTTTTCTCAGAATTGAAGACATTTTGTCTTCAATTATTTTCATATTGCATATTTTTCCTATTTTAATTTTTATTTGGAAAGTATGGTAAAAACTAGTCAAATGTACCAACAATCACATTTAAAAAATATATACTTTTTGATATACCATTAAAAAAAAAAAAACAGGTAGCCCATCTGAATTAGGACATTTAGGCTATCCATCTAATAGTAGCCTACCAAAATCTTATTAACAGTAGAAGTTAAATCTTACTGTAGTCTTCAAATCTGGGTACTGTCTTACGTTTTAAAATCACAAAGGGAGTTTGGTCCCATCAGGCTAACGTGACAGTCACGACTCATGCAGCTGTAAGCTTTTCTTTTTCTTTTGTTTTTACTCGCGATCTTTACAACACGCATTACATTCCACAGTCTATGATTACATTATGTATATCATGGCACACTCGTTTTATGCGTATTTGGCACCACCTATTGTTGTGGGTGTATTATTGACATATCAAAGTCTAGACCCTGAATATAAGACAACCGCGTTTTTTCAGATGTATTTCCAAGAAAAAAACATCGTCTTATATTCGGGTCAATACGGTATGTTGGTATGCTAAGGCATTTAGTTTGAGCTTAACTCACACTGGAAAAAACTAGCATGTGCTTCTAAATATGTTTTTCTTTATTTACCACACTCTCCAAGTCATCGATCACAACATTGTGCTAACAGGAAGTGTTTTGTGTGATACAAATACATACAGAAGTGTGCAAATGTCAGGCTGCCAACCTTTATACGTTATTGAAACAAGCTCCTTCAAAGGCCTGGTGTAGTAAAGATCGCTATCATGTGCTAAAATCTCACCATGCACAAGCCGCTGCTCCTGCACCATTAGAGATCTGTATTCATCCCATTTCTCATGCAAGGTTTGCTGGAGAGACAAAAAGACACAGTAAGAGTCATTTCACGTGTCATTCTACTAGTCTGTTCATTTACTTTTTCCCATCATCATCATCATCATAATAGAGAACAGGGAAGTGTGTGGTCAGTGAGGTCAGACAGTTCTCAAGTTCTCTATTGCTACTTCTCGCATCAACAAACCATCAAATTTGAACTCATTGCAGAGTTCTTTGTTGTGTGGGTCCATTTTTTAATCAATTATTTTCACCAAATATGATGAAAAGAACAAAAAGTTGCTTTGTCATGAAACTAATAAACTTAATTTTTGTATTTATTCTGGTATCTTCTGTTTTTATCTATTTTACTGAATCTCATAATAAAAAGGGATGCACCTATTTTACAATAAACAGATAGCAAAGAGCAGATTATTATTTTTTTATGTTATGGCAGACAACTGTTAAATTGAAAATATTAAAATGTTATACTATTTCATCTAAATAAATGAAAAATAAAACATTAAACTAAAATAAATTGTTTTAAATTCTAAAATCAAGTTTAGGCATCACAACATTATAATGTACATTATGAAAAATGGATATTAATTTTAAGGTTTGCAAAAAAAATTAATTTAGCATTGTTATTAAATTATTAGTGTTTTTAAATATGTGACCCTGGACCACAAAACCAGTCACAAGCAGCACGGGTATATTTGTAGCAATAGCCAACAACAAGCCTTTGTGCCAAAACGTATCTCTCAAATACCACAGAAGTGACAACCAAAATGAAACCGTATTATAGTTGTATTTAAACTTTATGGCCTAGGCATCTTCTTTCACATATGAGAATGTCATAAGGAATGTAAAAATGTGCCTCGCTTCGTGTCGGACAGCGCTATGTCAGCTGTACTGTGGTATGTGAGGATTAAGACTGGCCTGTCACTGGAACAGGTGGGTTTGTGAGAGGAAACAGGTGTGGTCGGCGCTAGTGCTCGGTGCCAGACCGGGGCAGCGGTGTAAAAGCTGGGCTTACATTACAACGCTTGTAAACGTCTCCGTATACGAGAGGACACGCTGCTTGATTCGAGCATGTCGGTGTACATGTGGTCCGAGAGACTTACCTTTAGATACTGCAGTCGGGCTTCCAATTCTGCTTTTCGTATTGAGTCACTATAGACGGTTTCTAGCCTAGACACAGGAACAAAACACAGCATTGCATGACAAAGTCACTTCCTATATTGTGCGGTATTACACTTCAAAGCCTCAATCTATTAAACACAAAGTCAAAGAGCTCTTTAAAACAGACTTAAGACCACAACGTGTCTGAATATGAGCTTAGTGGTAATACAAAACTCCCCAGCCCCCAAATGTATATCATTTCAGGACCGGCATTGGTGATATGGATATGAAGCGGGAACCTCTTTTTAATGGGCTGCTGTAAACTTTCTCATTTACAGCATAACCCCATGCTTAAAAGTGGAAATAACTGGGTTAAAAGCCGTGGAGAGGGAAGGCATGAACTTCTTTGCATTCATGTGGTTCACATCACTGTTCTCCACACTTTATAAATGGAGGTTCATTTTCACTGGCCTTTTATCTTTTATTAAACAGGAAATAAAAGGGGGAAGGAGAGTGTGGTTCCAATCAAGTAATAGCAGATCTAATTTTTCATGCTAATCAAAAAAGACCACAGGTACACTTGGAACAATTTAGTTTTAATTGAAACTTTTAAAGCTTATATTCTACTTTGGAGGAAAGAGTAACAATTTCGCTTATTTAGATCTACATACCTAATGCTGTTGCCTGATGATTTAATGAGCTGGACGATTTCTTTATGGCGAAAGCCTTCCACAGAAGTGTCATTCACGCTGGCAATCGTGTCTCCTACAAATCCAAGAAAAACAGTGTTAAACTGAGAATAGATCTGATTGGACATTGTAACAAGTAACATTGTGTACATTTTTGTGTTTGGCCTTAAATGGACAGTTCAACCTAAACCTGTATTTTGAAACCTGACCCATTTTCTTCCAAGGAACACAAAAGGAAACACTTATTGTGAGATCCCATTTCCACACAATGAAAGTGAACGGTGACCATGACTGATACGCAAGAGTTCACAGGAAACATTTTCAGTGATCACATTCAATTTCACTCTGTTCCCCACAAAAACCTATTAAACGGCTTCTGAACATTTGAAATATAATGCCCAAATTGCATTGACTACTTTTATGGTGCTTTTGACCTTTTTTGAGCTTGGCATGCACCATCCACTTTCATTGTATGGAAAAGCGCAGCGTGAACACTCTGCTAAACATTTCTGTTTCTGTTCCACTGAAGACAAGTTATACAGGTTTAACCATGAAGGAACATAAAAGGTCATGTAATAACTTTTTTTTCTCCATTACAAAACTCAACTTGGAGGATTTGGGAAGACATTTCACTAAAGTGTTTTGGGACACATCTGCTGGAGAGGGGCTGGATTGCGTACATCAATATGTAATGAAATAATTCCTTTTCTCCTTGGAGAGATTTGGATTTTCTTGTCTAAGAACGATGAGATCATGTGCTTTTGAGAGATAGGCCAAAGACGACAACAGCGCAAAGCATGCAGGGAATGCAGGAAGCGAAACCAACACACACGCACAGCAACTCCGAGTAGGAGTTCCTCTTTACCTCTGATCTGACATCAGTTTATCTAGGAGTTGTAATTGTTATATTTTGGATTTTGGGGAAGATCAACTGATCTCAGAACAGAGAAACAGGTATTTTAGATGCAGAACTGTTTATTCTTTGAAAATTATAGAAAAGAATGCAGATTCTGCATATAAAATATCTGGCAAGTGGTAACAATTCATATAAGCCTGAATAGGGCATTATAGGACAATGACACAGATGTATTTTTAGAAAAGTATTTGTTCTACTTGTCAACTTGTTCTCTAAACTCTAAATACAGTTGCTAACAAGTTTCTACAAGGACTAAAACTACTACAAAATGCAAATTCAAAATTTGTGGTCAGTAAGTTTTGTTTTTGAAAGAAAATAATACTTTTGAGCAAAGATGTATTAAATTGAACAAATTGTAAAAAAAAAAAGAAAAAAAAGAAAAGAAAAAACAGGAAGTTACATTTTAAAATATATTAAAACAGAAAAGAGATATTTTAAAATTTAATATTTTATAACAATGTTTTTACTGTATTTTTGATCAAATAATAGCAGCCTTGGTGAGCATAAGAAACTTCTTTAAAAAAAAAAAAGTTTTTTTTTTTTTTTTTTTTTTTACACTTTTAGAGATTCACAAGGGAACCCATGGCTCAATTATCTTCTAGATTTTTAATGCTTAAAATTTAACAACTCCTCTTCATTTATACCAAGTAAAAGATTTATGTCAAGTACAGTAAGAACCTGCTAAAACAAAAAGGAAACATTGTTCAGAAAAAAAAAAAAAAAACGACCCACAAAAAAAAAAGCCACAGAGTGACTAGACAGTATCCGGTTTTACAGTTTGAAAGAGTAAAAATCCATGTACAGTCTACGTGGGTGCTGCTCGGTGATATTTGCTCTTGCTTAAATAGCAGGGCTGCCACTCAACTGTCATGGGGTTGACAGATTGATGAGATCTTCAAGAGAGAAAGCAAGCCTTCTGAAATATTACTCCTATTCACACAGACTAATTTTACAACAAAACAGGATATTCAAGAGCTAGATGAAGGAAACGGATCTTTATGCTTTAAAACACAGTAACACACTCCTTGTGACCCCAAGGACCACTCTGTTCTAGCCTCTGTGTCAAATGCTGGTTTAGAGCAGGAGCAAACAAAGGGTGGTGTTAATGTGAGCACACTTACCGACTTTAAGGCCTGCAAGTTGGGCAGGACTGTCTTCGTGGACTTTGCAAACAAAGGTGCACATCTCCACTGAGTTCTCACTCTGGTGATGCAGCCCATATGTCTGTAGACACACACAACAAAATAAAAAATAAAAAAACGGACTGTAAACAAAGATGTCTCGTCTGCAGAGGGTAACGTTATTTATAGATCTGCAATCAGATTATACTAAAGTAAACAAAACGAGTCATACGCTCGCAAGGTGTGCTCTTGTTCTTGTTCGACGTAGCATTGCTAAATCAGGTCTGATTGGGTTTCCACAGTGGATTAACACCATACTGTGCTCAATGACGAGAATGTTGACCTGCGCGGCTTCACAAAGACTGACTGACAGACTCAATGGCTTGAAGGATGCTGAACGTGAGGGATGGCTCCAGGTGGTTGACTCGCATGCAAACATCTTTGATAAACAAGCCACACCGAAACTGGGCCATTTTTGTTGTCGTTTCAACGTTTGAACTGTAAATGCAGTTCATCACTAAACCACACCAAGCCATCTGGCTGAGGCTTACAAAAATGTGTGACTATTCAGCAGTTTACATTTCAGCACCATGAGAGTTAGCAAAAGATACAGCCAGTTTACTTGGTGTCAAAACCAGTTTTACTTCTGTAATGTGGCGATTTCCAAATAAAAAATATTCAATTATTCAATTCAGTCAAAATATTATGTTTTTCAGAAGTGAAGAAAGTTACATTTACTTTGAATATATTATTTTATATAAGTTGGTCGGATGGATATCATATCAGTGACTCTACATAGGACAAGCAGTTTGCAAAATGGATAGATAATAATGTAATATAGTATATTATAGCGTTGAATGAGGAGTAATATAATATAATGAAAATTAAAACAAAATATCAGCTACTCTATACAAGCAGTTTGCAATATGGATGGATAATATAAAATTTTAATAGTCAATTAGGTAAAAGAAAATAAGTAATTTTAATAGTAGAAATAAAAGGTAAGTCACACCAGTAAAATCCTGTGCCTCTCCATTTTACAATAAAACAACTTAGGTCAGCTGAAGGACTAGCAACTGGATCTGTGTAAACTGTTATGGATAGAAAGAGGCTAGAACAAATCATAGTGGTGTGAGATATTTCAGAGAATGAATTCTAGGAGTTAAAAACACCATGCACTTCTACACAGCAAGAGAAGTTTAAAACGGAACAGGAAGAGACTTAGAAGCTGATGTTTTGCATATCGAGTCTCACTGTTTCCATTATAACTGTAATCAGTAGCTCATGTCTAAATGCACATGCTGATATACTAAAGCCATTTGCATGTTGGTGCCTTTGGTATCAGTGGTACTTTGGTTCATGGATGTGTGCAGATTCAAATGAGCATCTGACTTTGCTGTTAGTTTCCTGATGTGCGTGGAGCCCAAATGTTTGCTATGGCGCACAATGTTTTCATCAGTCACCACAGAAACACGCTGTGGCTCCAAGATGCTCTCACGATGTTCACTTTCACAATGAATGACAATTTCTTGAGAGTATAACATGCGTAGGAACGCCTTATTTCAATAGCTTTGAGGATGACTGATGTTGCTGCTCGCTTCCCATGCAGAAACCCAAGGCTGTTGTTGAGGTTAACAGCTTCGTAAGCTGAGGATACTGTTAAACCTCATTCTGTCAAATAGAAAAGGTGAATCTGACTAAACTTTGGGTGACTCTTCATAAAGGCGGTCTTAAAGGAATAGTTTACTCAAATGACTGTTCTGTCATCATTTACTCACCCTTGTGTTGTTACAAACCTCAACGACTTACATCATTCAGTAGAGCACAAAAAGAGATGTTTCAAAGAATGATCACGCTGCTCTTTAACATTACAATGAAAGTGAATGGGGACTGGGGCTGTCAGCTGCCAAAAAAGCACCAAAAAGCAGTTAATAGGGCCTTTCGCACCGCTTTAGTTCCAGAATTAAATGTACAGTACTAAAGTACTGGGACGATTTTGCGCAAACTATTTCCCAGTACCATTTAAAGGGTTGCATTCGCACCGACAGTGTGTACTAGGAAGTGACGTAAGCCGGTCGACAGCGTCGTCATTTGTGCGCGGCGTTCAACAACAGAAACAAAGAACAACAGCATTAACAACAGGAGGATGGAGGACGCTGTGATCAGAGCTGTGTTTTTGTTGTGTCTCGCGGGTTTCACAATAATGGACATGGAATGTCGACGTATACGTAAAGCGATTGAAAGAACGGAAAGGAGGACTAAGAATCTCCAACGACAACTGACAGTGCTACAAGTGCCTGCACTTCAGCGTCCGTCCATCTATCGCTGTTCTCCATACTTGCGAAATAAGTTGACACAATGTTTACAGTACGTTTACACGGCGTTTTAAATCATGGCGGGTGAGGGCGTTTTCATACACGTTTGGCCAATCAATGTCTACTTACATCACGATTAGTACCAGTTGTGCTGGTTAGACCCTGCTCCGGAGTAGGAGCTAATTTGGTTCTCGAAAAAGGCAGTCCGGTACTAAAATCGCACCCAGTTCCGGCGGTGCGAAAACGCCAAAAAGTGCATAATTAGTTCTGGTACTATGAAAAGGTTCCCACGGTGCGAAAGGCCCTATTGGCAGGTGTGGCAAAAAGTTAGTTTTAGGCCCTGGGTGGCACACATTAAACTTTGGTTTTTGTCATTTCCTCTTCCTGTTCCCCATCATTTCCTGTCTTCTCTCTTTGTCTTGCAGCTATTAAAAAAGGAGCAAAATATAAATAAATAAAACGAAAACAAATAAAAAAGAAAGTTGTAGTATTTGTTAAAAAAAAAATTTTTTTTTATTATTAGTCAAATTGAGAAAAAATAAGAAAGACTTAAGATTCTGTACTATTTCTAGACAAAAGCAAGCATTTAGGTCTCACTTTATACTTTATATTACATACAGTACTTTGCCAACCCAACCTCATGAAAAAAATGCAACTCTTTTACGAGGTGACATTTCATATGATTTCAAACAATATGATTCATAAATGTAAAAAAAAAAGAAAAACTGTAAGCATGAAGGTCCTGCACAAAACCTAACCAAATTCATACGAATTAAGGCCAAAGTATATTTTGGCCATGCGTGTTCCAATACAATGTAATTACAATGTAACAACATGCGTGTACAC
>NW_015659390.1:434422-480002 GCF_001515625.1 Sinocyclocheilus rhinocerous
CATAAGGGCCTTTCGCACCGCTTTGGTTCCAGAACTAAATGTACAGTACTAAAGTACTGGGACGATTTTGCGGGAACTATTTCCCAGTACTATTTAAAGGGTTGCATTCGCACCGACAGTGTGTACTAGGAAGTGATGTAAGCCGGTCGACAGCGACGTCATTTGTGCGCGGCGTTCAACAACAGAAACAAAGAAGAAGAACATTAACAACAGGAGGATGGAGGACGCTGTGATCGGAGCTGTGTTTTTGTTGTGTCTCGTGGGTTTCACAATAATGGACATGGAAAGTCGACGTATACGTAAAGCGATTGAAAGAACGGAAAGGAGGACTAAGAATCTCCAACGACAACTGGCAGTGCTACATTTGCTACAAGTGCCTGCACTTCAGCGTCCGTCCATCTATCGCTGTTCTCCATACTTGCGAAATAAGTTGACACAATGTTTACAGTATGTTTACACGGTGTTTTAAATCATGGCGGGGGAGGGCGTTTTCATACACGTTTGGCCAATCAATGTCTACTTATGTCACGATTAGTACCAGTCGTGCTGGTTAGACCCTGCTCCGGAGTAGGAGCTAATTTGGTTCTCGAAAAAGGCAGTCCGGTTCTAAAATCGCACCCAGTTCCGGCGGTGCGAAAACGCCAAAAAGTGCGAAAGGCCCTAATATTACTTGTGTGCTATATTGTAAACCTTCTAAAGCCATTCCTTCAGTCAAGTTTGTGTTAGGAACATACAGCAATTTCAGTGGATATTCAATGAAAAATCTTGCTTGATCAATTAAAATTTAAATTAAACTAAAAAGACAGAAAAAGTCATATGGTTTCGAATATTATGAGGGTGAGAAAATTGAAACTCTTTTCGGGTTAACTGTCCCTTTAAGAAAAACCTCTATAGTGTTAAATACCCATTGCAATATTGTATGGCCTGAACTCCCAATAAACACTCAAAAAACATGCAATTTTACAAACATCTCTGAAACGTGAATAATTTGTAAAGTAGTTTCAAATGTTTGGAATCATCTGTTTCCTTCCTCTTCCCACACACTCCAACCGCTTACGCGAATCTCTGAGACACTGAGCGCCTCAGGAGATGCAAAGTACAGACATATTTACATAGTGGATAAGGCCAACCGTATCCCCGCTGCTAAGAGACTCCGAAAACAATGTCTACAGCACGCCATCCTAGAAAACAATTAGTTTCTTGATATGTTGCCTCTCATGTGACAGAAACTTGATGTCATGTCCTGTACTAGAGGACAAGGCAGGAAAGGAGGGGTCCTCCATCCTGCATCTGAACTATTATACATTACTAAATATAAACTAGCTATCTGGTACATATGTCAAAACAAATGTCATACTGCTTTGAACAGGGATAAATAATTACAAATGCAGAGTTCATAATCGGTTCCACATTGAGGAACCAGACTTTGATAAAGTATACACTGTGAAGAACAAATTACAGAGAAAAAAAAAAAGCAGGTTCTCATACTAAGAGGGATTTTTGATTATGTCACAACTACAACTGGATTACACATGTCATGGATAAATCTTAGCTAATACTGGTTTCTGTCAAAATGAGGTCAAATAAACACTGGTGTCATCGACTAAACATAACCGCTATTTAACCATGACTGGATCCTTCATCCAAAGTCTTACTTTGATTTAATTATGAGCGGCTCACCCACATGTACAAGCCACCTTAGAAAGGTTTTCCCATTATTTACCACCACTTCAAACACCTTGAATGAATTCAAAGAGTTTTAAATCCCTCTTACCTGGATCTCAAAGCCAAAGGCATCCTCCTCTTTCTTCATCAGGATCACTGTTTTCCTGAAAGGAAAAACCAAAATTGAGGGTATTCTGTTAATATGATCAAAAAAAGGGCAGCTGCACAGAGACTGTCTTAGTAAAGTGTCGTTCTGAATGGTTTTGTCTCAATCTATGACCTTGACTGATGGTCAATGCTTACAGGAACATGGATGATGAAAGAAACACAGGAAACGCATATCAACCGCATGATACTGCTGTTTGGAGGATACATCTGTGTGGCGTAATGGGAAGTGTTTGAAAAAGATCAAAAAGTAAAAAAAGATTCTGGGTGTGACATCTGAAGAACAGCTCATTTTCAAACTATGTTTTCAGTGAGCTTTCGGTTTCATACTGTTATACAGTCTGTGTTTTTACAGTTCTCAATTACAACGGCCTCAGGGCATGAATGACTATCACATAGGTGCATCTTGAACTGGAGATGACTTCTGTTGGGATAATAGTAGTTGTCTACACTAGTCAACATTTGAAGTGGATCAAAACCTTTCATCAAAGTTGTCCTAAAACCAAAATGCTTTCTTGTCTTTGATGAACTTTTTTGATCCACTTCAAATGTTGACTACTGTAGTCAATTGAGCTATCTCGGGATTCAAACGTGTCTATTATGAATACCATGACATGACAAGAGTCCTGTGTTTCTGAAAGCACACATACATCATTAGGCAATCATGAATTATGCATACACATATACTAAACAAAGAGATGCATACAGTGAAGAAAGATCGTATCTGACCATCTGGCCGATCCTAATCGCACTCCCTTTTTATTCACAGACTCATTCAGGCCTCACTGCAATCATTCTGTCCTCCAAAAAGGCCATTTTATATAAATCTATATAAATAAATTATTCCATGACACCTTGGAAAAAGCGTGAATGACTAGGGTCTGACGTTTTCATCACTGTCACAATAAATAGAATGTTTTTTAAGGAAGTAACAATGACGCATGCAAACACCAATCAAATCTGTGTAGGTGGAGAACAAGCAGTGGCAATCTTACCTTTGTGGTTCTGGAGAGTGTGAAAGGGGCTTCCACTTTTGCAGCCCACCATTCTGTTTAGCAAGATGAAGAGAGATGAAGGGAAAAATAGAAAGAAAACATGAGAGGAATAAAATGAGTGTCTGTGAATTTTGGCCACATCATATCTGCCCTTGTGCACTTAGAAATCCCCTCCTGATCAACAGGTATTTTCCCAAAGTCTGAGTTGTAAGCTGTGCAACGTGTTCATTTCATGCCGTTTAACAGTTCGGACGACAAGCGCAGATATAACTTGAAATGCATGTCTGCCTGCCTCTTTCACTTAACTGTTTCTATCGCAGTTTTCTCTGGTTTGGTTTCTGATCTTATTTTATCTCCAGACTAGGTAAACTTATCGCTGTAAGCGTCTCTGAAATTATCACAATGAGATCTAAAATGCTGCCAAGGTTGGAGAATACAAGTTCTGTCATGCGTTATAACAGCACTGATGATCTGGCCGATAACGTTGCAAACCCAACCCAAACTGCGCAACGGAAATAAGAATTCATCCATATTACGCCC
The DNA here is from genome assembly GCF_001515625.1 of Sinocyclocheilus rhinocerous. Classification (NCBI taxonomy): domain Eukaryota; kingdom Metazoa; phylum Chordata; class Actinopteri; order Cypriniformes; family Cyprinidae; genus Sinocyclocheilus; species Sinocyclocheilus rhinocerous. The sequence goes on from NW_015659390.1 coordinate 437,788, forward strand.
GCTCTTACAGACGCCCATTCAATCGGGCTGTACCTCAACCCCAACAACTTCAGCTTCCCACAAAGTGGACTTTGTGCACGAACCCTCCAAAGCTAGTAAAACGTTGCCTTTCTTTATTTTCATACACTTTGAGAATTGTCGTAGGGTCCCCCTCAAAGACTTCATTTATTTCCATGTAACTAAGAGGGTCCCTCTGGGCCAGTTGGATGGGGTAGCAAAGTTCTCGGCCGCACAATACCCTGTTGTGGTCCGGCGTTCACGCAAAGTGTAGGAGTCCAGATACAGAGAGCTGTTCATAAACCTGCCCTGCCCTACAATCCAAAAGCTTGCCGTGTAGTACTCCACTGCGAGTAAGCTTCGTTTAATTTCCGCAAATTAAAATACAACATTTAAATGTTGCAGGCTAGTTTTGAGTAAACCAGCTGTCAAGGAGCCATTGTGTTTGACCATAAAATGGCAAAAATTGCGGTCATTCTGCCATAATTCATATAATTTTAATATTTTTCCCACCATCTAAAAGACTTCTATTTGTACACAGCAACATTGTCTTAAAGGGATAGTCCACCCAAAAATGAAAACACTCATCATTTAGCCTACTCACCCTCAATGACAAAACATTGGATTTCATTGACTTTCAATGCATGGATAAAAACATTAAACGAAAACAGAGAACCGAAACTACAACAAAACAAAAAACTAAAACATAAAACTAAATACTAAAACAAAACATTAAAATGAAAACTAACCGAAAACAAACTAAAACAAAACACTGAGATAGAAGAGTAAAGGGTAAATAAATTACAGTATTGTCGTTTCTGGGTGAGATATCCCTTTAAGAATATCAGTGTCATACTCATAACACATACTAGATGTAGTTTTGATTGTCACCTGACAGTTACCGGGAAATACTGAGATCATATCAGACCTATTTGAATTTCAAAAGCCATTTCATTACACAGTCACCAACACAAATGCACTGACCCCTGGTCACTCAGGCCTTTTCAATTCTGCAGTAAATTCAGTTCCACACCACAAAGGTTATAGATGGACAATCTGGAGGGGGCTTCACTGCCCCGGACACTTGGTCAGGATCCATAAAATGGCTCGGCTGGCCACACAGGAGGTGGACTGTAAAAGAGCAGGCCCAGAATTCAGCAGGGACACATATGAGCTGTTTACAGTTACTCAAAAGAGTCGGTGGAGTCAGACCTCCGTGTGGGTGGTCCAAAGACACCAGGAAACACTTTACACCATGAGTGACCATGAAACACACTTCAGTGTGTCTAAACCCAAGGGCCAGAACCAAGCAGTCTCACATCTGTATGGTCAAAACCCAAGAGCAACTGCTTTTGCCAAAGCCGAGTACATTGTAGAATTGACCAGCAGATTAATGCCTCTCTTTGGATTTGGAAAGAAGTGTGGGAGACTTTGGACTAGACATTGTCTATCTTATCTATGCATGCATCTATCCATCTAAAAAACTCACCCTCAATGACAAAACATTGGATTTCATTGACTTTCAATGCATGGATAAAAACATTAAACGAAAACAGAGAACCGAAACTACAACAAAACAAAAAACTAAAACATAAAACTAAATACTAAAACAAAACATTAAAATGAAAACTAACCGAAAACAAACTAAAACAAAACACTGAGATAGAAGAAGAGTAAAGGGTAAATAAATTACAGTATTGTCGTTTCTGGGTGAGATATCCCTTTAAGAATATCAGTGTCATACTCATAACACATACTAGATGTAGTTTTGATTGTCACCTGACAGTTACCGGGAAATACTGAGATCATATCAGACCTATTTGAATTTCAAAAGCCATTTCATTACACAGTCACCAACACAAATGCACTGACCCCTGGTCACTCAGGCCTTTTCAATTCTGCAGTAAATTCAGTTCCACACCACAAAGGTTATAGATGGACAATCTGGAGGGGGCTTCACTGCCCCGGACACTTGGTCAGGATCCATAAAATGGCTCGGCTGGCCACACAGGAGGTGGACTGTAAAAGAGCAGGCCCAGAATTCAGCAGGGACACATATGAGCTGTTTACAGTTACTCAAAAGAGTCGGTGGAGTCAGACCTCCGTGTGGGTGGTCCAAAGACACCAGGAAACACTTTACACCATGAGTGACCATGAAACACACTTCAGTGTGTCTAAACCCAAGGGCCAGAACCAAGCAGTCTCACATCTGTATGGTCAAAACCCAAGAGCAACTGCTTTTGCCAAAGCCGAGTACATTGTAGAATTGACCAGCAGATTAATGCCTCTCTTTGGATTTGGAAAGAAGTGTGGGAGACTTTGGACTAGACATTGTCTATCTTATCTATGCATGCATCTATCCATCTAAAAAATAAAAAAAAAAGGTATAATAAAATAAATAAACATTTTCAGATATGTAAACATTATGATAATTATTTTCAGATATATAAACTGAAAACTAATTTGAAATACTGTTGATAATACTAAGTTTTTATAATTTATATGAAAATGCCTTTTCTATTTATTATTGTTAATATACTACTACTACTACTAATAATAATAATAATAATAATAAATGTTTTAATAAAGTTTAGCTTATATAATGTTAAAAATGTATCATCTGATAATGAATGGTTGCTACCTAAAAAAAAAAAAGTTTAGCATACAACCTTTGACCTTGTGAAAAATGTATGCAAACAACAAATAAAATAAGTTATTTTACCACTGAACAGTAGTAAAAGTTGTATGGAAATTTGTCACTCTACTTTCTGTGGCATGATATGAATTATCGCCTGTGTTGCATGAAAAATAATGATTCAGAGTCATGCAGAAATGAACAAGTGTAGTCGCTTCTAAATTTCTGCACGACTGCTCACACGTATACATTCAAATGAGCTTCTTCAGAGGAACCGTCACATGCTGATGGTCACAGATGCACACTGATGGACAGGTGTGAATGAGCGCAGGTCAAGAAATTCCTTACATGCCAAGCAAAGTGTGACAACTGCTTGAGCCATTCAATCAGGAACATCAGTCTAATTGACTACCTAACTGAGTCTAGCTACCTTATAGTCCCATGCAACAGTGGTTCTTAATCCTGGAGTACTTGAGTATTGCACATTTGGAATGTCTCATACCCAGTTCAGAGCATCAAACAATGAGCTGATGATGTGGATCAGGTGTGTTAATAAGAGAAACATCCAAAATGTCCAGTTCAAGGCTACTCCAAGACCAGGATTGAGAAACACTGTCCTATAAAAGTTACATCAAATAATGGTGGCATATAAAAGTTATTAAGAGAGGTGGAGCTCAATTTGTGTGCCATCAAACTAATCAAACTTGAGTGTTGCATGCAACTGCTGGTTCTAATTAAAGCAAACTCATCACAGGACTGTTATTTCTGTGCTTAATTAAGACCAGACAACACCAAACAATTTACTCAAGGTGTTGATGCATAGGGCAGATATAAAGGAGGAAAACATGTGTAATATAACTTTTAAAGCTTTGACTCCAGTAGCTGATATTAGTATATGTGATTAAGTGCGAGTTCAATTTTAACTCGGTAATACGCTGCGGAAACTACAGCTCAACCTTGCTGAAGAAAAAACTGGTTTGCTGGTCTCTCATGGTTTGGGAGACCAGCTAAAACCAGTTTAAAATGGTATACGATTATTCAGGATCAGGATTTTCTAAATAAGCATGTGCACTCAACATCTGGCTATAGTGATAACTTGCCAATATTGCTCTAAAAACAGCCTAAACCAGCCTAAGATGGTTTGTTGGTCTTATCTAGTTTTAGATTGTCTCCCAACCTGACTATCTGAAAAGTGCAATTAAACCTATCCCAAACACTTTTTTGATCATGGGTTGGTTGACTAAGACCAGTAAATCATCTTAAACTTTTTTTTCTCCAGAAAGGAATCAAAAGTAGATAAATATAAAATCACATGTACTGAAAATGTATAACTAAATATATTTATTAATATTTCGCCATGGTACATGTAAACACTTTTTAAGGAGTCAAATACAGCAAACTGGATCTCGAGTTTCAAATGAAATTATCTAACCTTTTTGAAATTCCTTGGTAGGGTCCCTCCAGAGTAAGCGAGGGTCTTATAATTATAAACCTCAGTGGAGTTTGAGGGTCCACGATCCACAGTCCCACAGCTGTCCGATTTGGAAGACGTAAAGTAGATCTCCCCACTGTCGTGACACAGCGACCCGCTGTCCGGCTTGTTTGAGTTCAGCTTCTTTACGCGTCGGAAAGTCATATTTTTCATAGTCCGCGTGTCACTCAATAAGAAAGCAACAGTATATGAAAGAAGAGCGAGAGATGAAAAGTACTGAGTGTGGGTGAAAAGCCACCCACTCGCCACCAGCCAGCACTCTGACTTGTGCAATAATCCCCAACTCTAGCTCAGTTTCAGCAGCAGCATCTACGGACAGACTCGTCGCGTTAGAAACGCACATGTGAAGGAAATACTTGAAAAGGGGGCGGGGCCACACAATTGGCGCGATGCGATTGGTCGTCATGCACAGAAGCGATGTTTTGGCACGACCCAACATTGAAGACCACTGAAACTGTTTTGCATTTATAAATAAATAATGTTATAGGATTATACATAGCATTATTTAGTAGACACTATTATCAATGGTTACTTACAAAAAGTACTAAGCCTATAGTTTTATGTGTTCGACTGCCATGGTCAACAATGTTTGTACCACTGAGGGCAAGATTGACTCATTTCAGCGAATCGGTTCTTTAGAACAGTTCGTTAATAAACTGTTTCGAAAAGAGATTCTTAACCATAGACTGTAACACGTCACGATGTACGTTTGTAATAATGTATTATTATTATTATTATTAGTAGTAGTAGTAGTAGTATTTAAGCTAATTATAATTTGCATTAATATTAGTCAATCCTGAACTTTATTTAGTTTCTCTTTTTTGGATTGTTGCACAATAAAAAAAAAAGCCAACTCAGAGGTTTTGTATGCGAGTTGATAAAACTTGAACAAACATATTTCAGGTACATTCGTTATATTTCTAGTGTTTGGATCATAGACTGTATAAAAACAGGTTTGGATATGAAAGTAACTTTTAGCCACACCATTCTGCGGTTCACTGACTCAATGAATCAATGAAACCACGTTGTCGTTTTGTGAACCGACTCTTTGAAAAGACTCGACTCTAAAGAACAATTCATCCACGAATCAGAATCCGACATCGTTAGCGTATGTCATGGTCAAAGTATACTGAACCTTGAGATTAAATCAGACATAATAAAGAATTAGGCCACTATCCTCACATACCGATGCAACTGTAGCAACATTTTAGGTAAAAAAAAAATTGAGCTCATTTTAATATTGATATGTATTATTAATGACTAATATTTGGGTTATCATGAGTTATCACATGCGAGTTTGGAAGAAAGTATATAAAAATTAATTACGATATACTAACTAAATAAATACTTACTTTCAGTAACCTAGAAATGGTATATGAGAAAATGAAACTTGAACTCTACGGCTGAGCAGGCTCGTGTAAAATTAGTCAAACTGATAGAGCCCTCTAGTGCTTTTATGCTGTAAACACCTTATGAGTGTTGAGGCAAATTATGGCATTAAGAAACCTTTATCAAAAACAAAGAGATACACTGCAAATCATTTAACATCGAAATGTTTATTCAGACAAATTCACAAAATTAAGAGATCCTCTACATTCTCAGGAGCAACGTAAAATTAAAAAGCCTGCCAGAGTGCCATAAATGTGCAATCTAAAACCTTTAGGATTTTGCCCATTGAACTTTCTGAAGGAAATACAATAGATGGACTACTAACTGTGTAAATGTATGAAATATTGCAAAATCAGTTTTACACAACTGACTTGATACATTCTTAATACAATGAAAATAACCTAATAACAATTGTTAACATACTGTTGGTTTCATTTCGATATTTTATCTAAACATTACACCTACTATTTTAGGTGTTTACATTTTAACAGCAAATAAATTAGATGTCTCATAAAGCTCTTCAGATTTTAATTTGCTAAAGCTAGTCATTGTTCTGGTAAAGATTGTTTAGCCCGGAGTAATCTGACATTCATGATTAGTAAATTAGTGAAAGTAGCTGAGAAAAAATCTAAAGGAATAACTAAAAGCAGTGTGCAGAGTTAGCGAAGATCTATCTCTAATATTAAACCACCTATACAGCAAAGTCACTGCGCATCAAACCTTGATTCATACACTAGATGCTTTGGAGTGATGCATATTTTTTATGTATATATAACCTTAAAACAAATATCCAACCTATTTACCTGGAATGACCTGTGCACATGATATGAGTTTGTTTATCACAGCCAAAAATGCATGAGCTACTGTTTAAGAGCACTACATTTCTTTAAGGAGAGCATATTTGATGTTAAGATGGTCTAGCGAAGAGTTTGTACCTCATGTAAGGATAATCTCCTAAAAACACACAAGGATTTTGAGTAAGAGCTATAACCTTATTAAGGATTTTCTGCAAAATCTACATACACTTTACACTGTCATTAGCTTCAGAGTCCTTGTTAATGCACACAGAGTTTCGAAGCGAAGTGAATCATCCTCCAGCGCAGGTAAACTCTATTTCAGGTTGAAAAAGCCAGATTTGGCTTGAGGGCCCATCAGCATACTGGCTTGGTTTTTGTGTGTGATGTGAATCTGAGGAAGAATAAAAAAAAAAAAACAGATAAAACAACACATTAAATTAAATCTCATTTAATGCTGATATGTTTCTATTAGTTTAACTGAAATAAAATGAATTGTTCACTAAAAAATTGTACATGAAAACTGACACCCTCAGGCCATCCAAGATGTAGATGTGTTTGTTTTGAAACAAGATTTTGAAAAATTTTGAATTGTTTTTATCAGCTGTGTGAACTCTCATTCTGATGGCACCCATTCACACCAGTAATGCTAAATTTCTCCAAATCTGTTCCGATGAAGAAACAAAATCTACATCTTGGATGACATTTTAAATGTATTTTTTTAACAAATCCTTATCATTCACTAAAAATTAGGTGATTAAATTGTTTTTTTTTTTATTATTTAGAAACAACACTTATGGTATCTAAGCACTGTTTATAGAGTTTATTAGTAGATTTGTAGACACAAAGTGTAATAAGACTTGACTTGGTTGAGTTGAGTGAATGAATCAAATGATTCACTCAAAACACACAAAAAGATTTTCGCTTATTACTACTACAGTATAACCAGCAGAAAGGGTCAATAAACAAATCAGTGTATAAATCTGAATCTTTTTAGTGAATAGATTCAAAAGAGTCACTTGGATGAATCAAAGTAAAATGCTTAGAAATGCAGTATGGTGGACACTTACAGTACAAGGTGGCTGCATCCACGGTTCTCCATCAATCTGCATGGGCAAAGGCTTCTTTGTCCTATAAATGAGTGTACGTTTTTGAATAAAACAATTGGGTACATTTTTAGAAACAAAAATAACCAGTGAATTATATAATGGGCAATTGCTTGGGTGACTGACTAAGCACACATTCACATTATATGACTCAATAGTGGTTGACAGAGTGTTACAGAATAAATTGACCATCCCCATTTAATGACAAAAGAATTAATGGAATGTAATTTAAATATTTGGATTTTGAAAAAGCGAACAGATGAGTATGCAAATGCACGTAGACTAGGCATGTCTGAGCATGTCATGACTGGTTTGTGCCTGTATGAGCTTGTTTAAGACCATTTGCTGGTAAGCGTTTGTCTCACCTGATGATAATCTGAGATGTTTTGGCGAGTCGGACTGCACTCTTCAGCCCTGTGTATATCTGTCCCATCTCGATGGCTCCTTCCAATCCCACCACCTCCACGCGTTTGTCGCTCATGTCTGTTTGGAGACAGTCTGTTGAGTGTTTTGGATAATCTTCGAATTAAAAGTTGCTCCCTGCATTGAAGGAAACGTACCTTGTGGGCTCACTTTTAAGACTTCGGGGTCTACTATGACTCCAGGCAAGTCCTGCTCCGCTCGGTCACTTTTTTTGGCTTCACCCCACAGGTTAGAGCCGCCGTGCATGCTGGGAATGTTGAGGACGGCGATGCCTTCCAGAGAAAGATTACTGAGATCCAACTGGGTCCCGCAACACTGGATAAGGCCAGACAGAGGCTCTGGGGTCAGTTCTGTTACGTTTTTCATATTCAAAATGATTTCTAGCTGAATACATCTAACGTGCGTAAGCAGATTTTTAAGTAATGAATTGCCTTTGCTTCATATTTTGAATTAATGCCCCTGATCTGGTAGATTGAAATGTTCCTGGCTTGAGCTCTGACAGACGACTAATACCAGAAGCAGGTTAATAACAGGTGTTAGCACTCTAATGCCCTCGCTGTGCTCATGCTTTTAAGCTGATGCCTTTTGATGGGCTTTCAACACAAGGAAAGAAGGAGCAAGGCTAGCTGGAAGGATCAATAACCTCTTTGAACTTAGATGGGAGTGTGAGCATTTTTTGTAAGGTGTTTTTTCTTACCTCAATGGTGAGACACTCCTTGAGTTTCTTACAAGATGCTGAGATCGTCTCGGACGTGGCAAATTCAAAATACCACAGTTTGTTCTTCATTCTGTAAGAAAGTATATATGCATGAAAATGAAGCCACAAACTGATTGCTGATTATTTTCTTGGTGGTGTTTATGATTTATGTTTTTGGTAATTAAATCGAATGTTAGGCAAACTGCTTTTCAAAAACAACAACAACAAAACTATTACATATATACACTATAGTTAAAAGTTTGCAGTCAGTGTGATTTTTTAAATGTTTTTGAAAGAAGTCTCTTATGCTCACCAAGGCTGCAAATATTTGATCACAAAATACAGTAAAAACTGTAATATTGTGAAATATCATTACAATTTTAAATAACTGTTTTCTATTTGTATAGGTTTTAAAATATAATTTATTCATTTGATGCAAAGCTGAATTTTCAGCAGCCATTACTCCAGTCTTCAGTGTCACATGATCCTTCAGAAATCATTGTTATGCTGATTTGATGCTCTAATAACATTTCTTTTTATTATCACACGATCCTTCAGAAATCATTCTGTTATGCTGATTTGATGCTCTAATAACATTTCTTTTTATTATCAATGTTAAAATCATTTGTGCTGCTTTATACTTGTGTGGAAACTGTGATATATTTTATGCAGGATTCTTGATAAATAGAAAGATCAAAAAACAGCATTTATTTGAATGAGATATCTTTTGAAACAATGTACATTTTTTTTACTGTCACTTTAAATGAATTTGAATGCTGAATTAATTTTTAATAAAAAATAAATAATAATAGTAATATTTTGTTTACAGTTATAATTATCTTTATTACAGTTATAATTTCAATTAATTTCAATATCCTTCCAATAATGAAATTCAAAAACAAGAATTAAATTCCAGGAAATAATCGGCAAAAATGTAATGTTTTTTTTTTTTTTTTTTTAAAAGCACTCGATTTCATTCAAACAAACAACCTACATTAACAATGGTTTTATTAAGTTTAAAAATAATTGTAATTAATAAATGAAAATTTATTGAATGTTTCATATAAATAATTTACATCAAATCCACTGTTCTGCTGTGCATTGTAATGAACATTAGACATACACCCCGTTTACAAACATCACATAATTATAAAAGGCCAAGACTGAGTTATTGTATAATATCATAAATATTAAAATTAGGTGATGGATTTTGTGTGTATATATATATATATATATATATATATATATGTGTGTGTGTGTGTGTGTGTGTGTGTGCGTGTGTGTGAGTGAAAAACACTAAATATATACATAAATGCACATGTTCAAGTTTCAAGTTCAGCTTTTGCCCTCACCTCCTCCCCATCGAAGACAGCGTGCAAGATCATTTCCTGTGCCAAGAGGAAGTACGGCCACCGGGGGGCGCATTGGCAGGTTGGCTTTATCTTCATGAGGAATTGAAAAGAACATTTGGTTGAAAGTGAAATGAGAGCTAAACATACATATCCTCTTTGGTTTTGCTTTGAGCATCACACAATGTATGTTTGATTTAGTTTCCAACCTATAGCGTCAAGGATCCAGCCAACTGTGCCGTCACCTCCACAAACTAATATTCTATAGTCCGGCAGATCTCTGAAGAAACATAACCTGGTTTGGAAATAAAACATCATATATATTAAAAATTTTTTTTTACAAGCTTCTGTTAAAGTATTAAACCCAATATATCACCACCCACATCTATGAAATGCAAAATGTGGATCATACACCATGCGTTTTTCAATCTTAATAAATTTTTAATAGTTTTGTTGTCCACAAATTCAGTCAAGTGGATCCAGGGCACGAATAAAGACATGAAGAAATGGTAGTGAAATCCTTACCCTGGTCCTGGTCCACCATTGGAAAGGTTATAAACCTGCCGAGGATTCAACAAGTACTGGAATTTCCGAAGGACTCTGTAAGAACGCACATTTTGTGAGTAAAACGTATGATTTAAAATAGTCATATCGAAGACACACAGGCAATTAGACAACAACTGATGGATGGAAGGAAGTGTTCTCACCTCTCCCCCTGTTTACCGCCACTTTTAGGATTTACAAACACCAAAAGAGGATGAGTGTCAGGAATTGGGTTTATCTGTTTGGGTACAGAAAGTTGTGTGTTCGTTTCATTCAGTATCTCTTGTCTCTGCCTGGGAAAGCTGAAACAGTCCAGGCCGTGTCTTACCTGTAGTACCTGTCCATCAGGTGTAGTGTTGTGCTCACTGTCATCACTTGCAAATGCACAGCCATTCTTTATGCAGTTCTGCCTCTCCTAAGTGAGGAAACAAAGAACAGAAGATATAATTAATCCAATTAATCTGTGCTTTTGTCTTCTATATAAGCAGATGCAAACAGATGCAAATCCTGAGACTTGAATCCATGGAATTAAGTCTTTAATTTGCGGACTTTAATTTGCATTACCTTGATGACGGGATAAATGGCCCACGGTGGTAAGATATGATCTCTGAAAGGGCCACAATCACATTCAAAGGGTTCCTGGGTTGCACACTCATCATGTCTCTAAAATATGACAGTAAAGATCAAGTAATGAAAAATTATGAACCAGTGTGAAACTGACAAATTGACCTGCTTCATTTGTGATATTTTATCAACGGTAATTTTTAAGTGCATTTCTTTTTTTACCCAATGCTGCTATGTACAGTGCACTTTAATCTATTATTATATAAAGATTTTTGGCAACTGTATATTGTAGCTTTTCAGAAATTCTCAGTCTCACCATGGTGTGACACCAGACACATCGTTTCCCAGTGAGGCCATGCAAGCTCTTTATCTTCTTCTGACACCGGTCACACTTCCCAGAATCACAGTTTCCACTCACCCAGTCATGGGCCGCAATCTGCATGCAAACAAATTAGATGCACATATGCTATTTACATTTCCAGTGTCCACTTGGTGGCAGTACTAAAGAAAAAAGCTTATAGAAGATGCTTAATGTGGGCTCTGTCTGCCCTGGGCCCAATAAGTCAGATATACAATAGAATAATTGTCCTTAGTGAGACACCTTCATCACAGAACCTGGGACAATAAGAAATAAACTGATATTTTTTAATACATGTAGCCTATTTTTAGACTATTTAAAGAAGATGTTTAGACTATTTGAAGAAGATGTACTTATTGAAATATGTTCTTTTAATTAATTTTTGTTCCTTTTTTTCTTTAATTCTTATTCTGTAAAGGTATTAACTTTTTAAAATACAATTTTATAAATAATATATAACATATACAGGTAGCATTAAAAGCTGTTTTAAAGGGTTAGTTCACCCAAAAATGAAAATTCTGTCGTTAATTACTCACCCTCGTGTTGTTCCAAACCCGTAAGACCTTTGTTCATCTTCGGAACACAATTTAAGATATTTTTGATGAAATCTGAGAGCTCTCTGACCCTCCTATAGACAGCAAGGTAACTACCACGTTCAAGGTCCAGAAAAGTACCAAGATGATCGACAAAGTAGTCTGTGTGACATCAGTGGTTCAACTGTAAAGTTACAAAGCTACGAGAATACTTTTTTGCACAAAGAAAACAAAAATAACAACTTTATTCCACATTTACTGATGTCACACGGACTACTTTGTCGATCATCTTGGTACTTTTCTGGACCTTGAACGTGGTAGTTACCTTGCTGTCTATGGGAGGGTCAGAGAGCCCTCAGATTTCACCAAAAATATCTTAAATTGTGTTCCGAAGATGAACGAAGGTCTTACAGGTTTGAAACAACACGAGGGTGAGTAATTAATGACAGAATTTTCATTTTTGGGTGAACTAACCCTTTAAGGTAGCATTTAATAGCATTTTTTATGCTTTATGCATATTACTTTTTACATTATTACACTTATTATGCCATGCAATTCTGGGATGGGATTTATTTGTATTGGTTTTAAATTTAATAAAAAAAAATTAAAAAAGAAATAAAGGTGTTCTTACCCCAGTCTCTTTCTTTGACATCACATATGTGCGGGTGCACGGAGCCGGGTTTTTATTTGCACACCGGCCATGGACTGTGAATTTGCAGCCTGTGTATGACAGCAAATGATTGTGACACCTGAACTGAATCAGAATTAAACATATGGGTTTGCAAGGTTATGCATAACTATATAGCTACTAGGTAGATAAACCACAATATAAGTTAGCACACTGGATTTCTGGGATATATCTTGAGAAGTTTAGCATCTTCATTGCTAAAATGAAACATTTCATTGGCAGTCTGGAAATATTGATTACATTTGCAAAGCAATCTGTGAACCTTTCTTGTAAATTACCCAGAATTCCACTCACAGGTGCAGCAGAGACCCTGTTTGCGCAGCCCCAGAAGCATATTCTGACAGACGTTGCAGTACACAGGCTTGTTGAAATGTTTCATCCTCCACAGGTGCTGGCCGTCTCTTTGGGTCATCTTGGGCAAGCAGAAAAACATCATGTTAGAAAACATTTTTTTCTTTATAATCTGATTCTGTAAAATGTAACATGTCATTCAATACATGTTCCAATGAAGTCAAGAATCACATTCCTTTAATCTGCCTATAACCAGAGGCTTACATGTAGTAAAACAAAGTAAAAAAGGTAAAGAAACAGATATATAGCCTCACTACAAAAGGACATGAGTTCAAATTATTGTCTTAAAGGGATAGTTCATCCAAAATTTAAAATTTTGTCATGAACAAAGCATGAACGAATCATTAAAGGTATGGTCAGGCAGTGAATATTCACAGGAACATTTCAATAGGCCTTTTATTCCCACACAATTGGAAATTTCGCATTAGGATGAAAGACTTCCCCTTTTTGCGAAGGGTTCAAGTTAGTCGTGTAATAATTAGCTGCATTGACAAACAAAAATCTCCTTGGTTTGAAAGTGACTTCTGTGTGTGCTGCGCTTCATATATCGCTATATGATCAACTATTTACACAATAAATTCTGCTAATGTGACTGCACCACAATTCATGAACCATGTGTGATTTATGAACAAATCAGTTTGATTTTTGAACTGGATCAATTGGTTCAATTAAAAGAATCGGCTCATTCATTCACAGCTTTGGTTGTTAAGTTCAACTCACTGACTCTGTTACAGTTTACTGGAGGGAAAGTTTAGCAGTGAATCATCACACAATGATATTGTATGACTTAAAATATATCAGCCAAGTAACGTGAACTACTTTTTGGTTACATTTTTGAAGGTTAAAAAACCTCTATGGCCTCTGTTGTAATAGGTAAAAAACATGCGTGAAGATTCACCAGAAATTCTCCACCTGTGCTTCACACAAAAAATAACAGCAAACAGGTTTGGAACAACATTAGGGTGATAAATGATGACATAATTTTTTGTTTTGGACAAACACCTTTAATAAATAAGATGAAATGTACTCATCTAATAAAGAAACAGATGACGACACAAGCGTAAATAAAATACAAATCAGTGGAAAGTGTTTTTGAACCACCCTCAGTGACTCACAAGAGCGCCGTTTTCTTGTTTATTTCACATTGCTTCCTTATCTTACACCTACTGGCTATTTTTTATTAATTCAACGGCCGGCTGGAGGTGGTTAGGGTGGGCTGAGGACAATGACTCACGCAGTCACATCAGAGAATTATAAATAATTCAGAATATTATTGGTTTGGATGACTCAGGCGGGAACTTCAGGCGGCCGAACAGGAGGTCATAAACTGTATCCCACACAGCCATGCTGTAACTGGGCCTGATGGCTCAGCATAGCCCCTTGTGCCACTTGGGCAGGTGGAAATAGCACACGGGGAAGTCCCTGGCTTTGATACATGGTTAAGCATAACCATGATACAAAGCTCTGGCTCACAAATGCAAGACAGGAATGTAAGTTTAGGCTGACTAGATTCATGTGATTAAAATAATCTACATGACGGCACAAACTACATTTGCTGTAACGGACTGTGACCGCTGGTGGTAACAACGAACATCTTGTAGTTGTAAATTCTGCAGTGACTTTGCCTATGTGGTTTAACTGTGAACCATGCTTATTAGTGCTAAATGCACATTTCTGTTGTGAAAGTGGCACTGGCTTAGCATTTAAAGGTTGAACTTTGCTTTTCATTATATGTAGCTGTAATTAGTCATGGAAAAAAAGTTGCTGTTAACTCTGTGGCTTGTCTCCAGGTCATGCACTAGCACAGTATAGACAGACACAAGAGTCTTAGGAGTTTAGATAGCTTATGTTCCCCCTCCGGAGGAGTGTGAATCCAGCTACTGATCTAGTGTTACTTGCAGTATGCTAGCTTGAGCTTGCATTTTGAAGTGGCTTGTGTGAATAGATGCATGTCAGGGATATTCTGAACGCATGCCTTCTTCAGATGCATGCTTATTTTAATGAGATGTCATGTAAAGTAGATCTTATGCATGACGTGCTAATGAGATGCAAGGGATATCTGGTTTGCAAAAATTCTATTTGCATCTTTCTACTGGTATATACATGCCTCCTGGTTGTGAACCACCACAGACACAAAATTTAGATTAATCGAAAATCTATATGGGTTTACCACTGACAAATTCTTAAAGTTTTGAATCTGGTCCACCCATCATGACTATACCGGCATTAGTGTGTGGACACTTGTGTAAGGATAAAAGAAACTCAGATACTTTGATCTTCTGAGACAGACAATACACACACAGTGCATTAATAGTAATATTAACTATCGGGGGCTAGACAAGGGGTTCTAGCAGAACCGCTGAGTTTTGAGCTTTAATTAAGTTGTACGTAGTTATATTAACTATCGGGGGCTAGGCAAGGGGTTCTAGCAGAACCGCTGATTAATGTTTTGAGCATTACATGGGTAACTGTAGGGGGCTAAACAGACCAACTATTTAAAGCATATTAAATAGTATTAGTCACAAACCTCTGGCTAAGGATCAGACTGGCTAGGTTGTGATCACAAACAACCAATTTGCCTTTCAACCTAAATTCGAGGTCATACTAGAATGGAGTCAGATTAGATAATAAAATGGAGTCAGATTTGAGTTAAACCTAAATTGAATAACTTTGCGCGCTGAAAAGACCGAACACGCAAGAAACCTTCATCCACCACTGGATACCTTCATTGGGCCAAGTGCGTGGACCTTACACTTGAGCACCACATCCATGTGTGCTTGTTAAAAATAAAAATGTAAAATAATATTAAAATAAAATGAAAATTAAACAAATAAAAATGTAAATAATAATTATATATTGGCCGTGCATATAAGCATGTGCATGCATGTGAGCATATGTTAGAAGAATCACTATTGCTTGTGCCAGTGTTTAAATAAATTACATGATTCCCAGTAATGTAACCAAATCTACCACAGATTTGCATGGGACATACATATATATATATACTGTATATATAATAAAATAAAATAATCATGTGAAATCATTCTTATATGATGATAAAATAAAATTGTAAAATTTATCCAAGGTAAAAATAAAATAAAACAATAAAATAAACATATTTAAAAAATTAATTAATTAAACAAAATGGTAATATACTTTTGGTTGTACTTATTATGCGTGTGCGTGCAAGCATGTGTTGGAAGTGTCACTGTTGCTTGCACTAGTGCAAAGTCAGCAGGCTTTTGGTATGCTATATTGAGGTTGAGCCAGACAAGAGAAACTAAAGTGTCCTCAGAAGGACAGAGCGCAATAAATACATACATCTACTAATTTTAATGTTTTCTTTTTTGTTTCTTTTTGCTTCTGAGCAGTGTAATCTGAGATACAGTCTTGTACACTCCAAAAATAGCAGCTCTCTGCATCTGAAACTGTGAGAATCTATGCTTGTGTTTTCCTACCTTAAGTCCCAGTAAAACCAGCAGCGGGACGTTATTCATTCCCCCCTCCACCCATTCCTGTAACGACACCGTTCCACTGCTATCTGCATCAATCGCTGTCATCATATCCTTCAGCACCTGAGAACAAGCACATTGTGCAATGAGAAAGTATATGCTTTTGTATTAATGTGTTTCTGTTGTAACCTGTATATGATGTAACTAAATCATCACTTCATTTGAATCAGAAGGAGCAACATTATGCAAACGATCTTGTCAGATTCATTTTTTCCCTTCCTTATTTTGCCCCATGACAAGTTGATTCATGCCAAATGAGGAGGAATGTCTCTTCAGCAAGGTGTGGATAAGATGGAAAATAACTTGTCGAACGCATAGGCATTTCACTTCTTCTCAGCAAGTATTACACACACACAAACAAAACACAACTCACAGGCCTCAGTTCAGACACATCCCAACCGAGGTAATCTGCTGCGTGCATCATCTGGGCAATAATGCGGTCCACTTCCTGTTTTTCAGAAACATGACTAGTTATAGATATTACCGAAAGATGTAATTTGAGCATGATGATTCAGTTTTGCAACATAATGAGGAATTGGAAGTAGATTATATTTCAGGCTAAGACCACCCACCGAACTGTCCAGGACACCGTTGCCATCTCTGTCATAGAGCCTGAAGGCAACTGTGAAGGGAAAAACATGGAGACGTACTGCAAAGATGGCAACAATCATTATAGATATTCGAAGTGGCAAAAAATTGAGATTTACATTCAAGTTTGTCCCTGGGCTGCCCGTCTTCCAGGAGAGAGAAATAACAGGACACATCCTTCAGAAAGACTTCCCCTAAGAGAGAAAACAAAGAACATAAGAAATCCTTTAGTTTCATTGTTTGAAACATTGCTTTTAAAAAAAATAAATAATAATAATTATTAAAAAAGGTTATTAAAAATAAATAATTGTTTTATAGAGCAAAATAATAAATCCTGACTTTGAGTTTTTTGTTGTTTTTAGTCAATTGTTTGACAGAATTGTATCAATCCAGCTTAACTTGTATTGAACTCAAAAAGTGCCTTTAAAAAATAAAAATCAAACATTGATAAAAGGGTTCAAATAAATAAATATGATTCCCAGTAATGTAACTAAATTTGTTGATTCACTTACAGATTTGCTTATACATGGGACCCATACATGTACACTATCGTTCAAAATGTTGGAGTCAGTCATATTTTTTGATACTTTTGAAAGCAGTCTCTCATCCAAAGCTGCATTTATTTGGTCAAAAATACAGTAAAAAATAAATATTATTACAATTTAAAATAACCATTTTTAAAATTAATGTTGAAAACAGTTGTGCTGCTTAATATTTTTTGCGTAAACCATTATACTTAATGACAGGATTCTTTCATGAATAGAAAGTTTAAAACAACAGCATTTATTTGACATATATCTTAGGTCATTATAAATGTCTTTACTGTCATTTTTAAGCATTAATTCCATTAAAAAAAAAACACTTTTGAACGGTAGTGTATGTATGTATGTATGTATGTGTACACATATACATATACAAGCATATACATGACCCACTGTTTTCATCTGATTTTGCTGACTCTGAGTTCTGGAAGGATCTGAACAGCCGCTGGCACAGATCCGTTGGGAAGTCCTCCACCTCCAAATATGTCTTCAGGAAGAGGCGGAAACCTTCCTCATCAATGCACTAAAGACAAATCATTTTGTACAATAACGGATGAGTGTGGTGCATTAAAGGCTGCTACGCATTCAAAGAACACAAAATACACGCACAAACAAACCACTATCACACTTAGTTTTTGGAATATATCATTGGGCTTTTTAATAACATCTATTTTGGTGATCATTCAGAAAGTACACATTATTGCAAACTAATAAATTCATAAAATTATCTGGAACCTTCTCAAGGGGATGTAACAGAGATCCAATTAGATTCTGCACTACAAACCTAATCCTAGTTCTACTAACAGTGCCTGCTGTTTCTGTCCTAGTTTTTAAAAGAGATAATATGAAAAAAAAAAAAAAAAAAAAACCCCAGCAAGTTGTATTCAAACTTCAAAGGCCTCAGGATACTGCTGTTCTATCTGGAGTATCTGGAGTAAAACCGAGATATATAAGATAGGTTACAGTCAGATACTCCTCCCATACTAACATATATAAGACTTCCATGACATAATTTGTTGTTTATTTTGCTTTAGTCACCCAACACAAGCAAAATATAAAGCTTAGAGTAAGACAAACACAAAAATGACTGAAACAAAACTCTTGAAGCATTGATTTAAAGTGTTTGAGAGCCAAGTCAGCACACAGTCAGCTGAAAAACTAGTGCACACTGCACATATCAGGTATACGGACTAAATCTTTGCAACATGAGCATGTCTGAATAGCAAATCTTTTAAGAGCTATAATACCACGACTTCAGAGCAATCTCTTTCCATTTTACACTGAACTTCCTGTTGTTTAACTATTACAATTGCGTTTGGAAGCAGTTAACTTTGTAAAGTTAACCTTTTAATGGAACAGTTTATCGAACCTTTCTCAAATCTAATATATATCATTTTAGATTTTAATATACATGTCATTTTTACATGTATTTTATGTTTTGCATCATATTTCATACATCAGGCTTTTGTGATAAAATTCTGATAGCTTGTGATGTAAACCAGTAAGATCTTTGTAACAGTATAACAGACTACTTAAAATGCATATACTGTACATATCAGTTGGGGAGGGCAAAACATATGCAATGCAAAACAATGATTATTGAGATACAAATTAACTTATGTACAAATAAACATTCTTCAAAAGCCTGTTGTATTATTTTTATATTTACATTTTAACATGATTTAAAAAATAAATAAATAAATAAAATATTGCTTCAGTCCAGTAAATGTTCATCCTGAAATATTACTCACAATATAAAAGTTATTTTTACATTTTATTAACCTTATAAAAGTCATCATGTGGACATGGAGTATTATATTGAAAGGCCTTTTACTTTTTAATAAAATATGAAATATTGTGCTGAAATATAAAATAACAGTTACACTTCAGTATAGGGACCAATTCTCACTATTAACTAATTGCTTATTATCATGCCTATTAATTACATATTGGCTTTTTATTAGTACTTATAAAGCACATATTCTGTAAGGCATGTAGACGATTGTATACAACAGGTTTTCAGCAAAGTTTTGATCATTTTAGAGGCCTTAGAAATTCATATATCAAACATGATACAGTAGGCTTTATAGGGTTAAATCATGCAGCTTGTTGAAGAGATGTGCTCTTAGACAATTTTTGCCTGCAAGCTGATCAAACAGTTTGAAAAATCCCTTTGATTTGCATCATAAATACTTGGGGATCAGCTGTTTTGGCTCGGGTCACCAGAATACCCTAGTAAATGCGTAGCAATGCTCTAAAAAAACCACAGAGAATAGGAACTGCAGAGAAAATGTCCTGGCAACCACCCACTACAGCTTCACATAATGGCAGTGAGCTTTGTGTGGGACACGCTGCTAAAATCGGTACACACGGCACTCACTGACTAAGCAGGTACACGTTACATGAATCGTCCAGCGGATGAGCTCAGATATGCTTAACCAGACGTGAAGTGATTCACATTACAGAGATGGATGGATCTGTTCATGGGTAATTGGACTAAGATGCTGTAAAAGCAGAGTGCTGACAGTTGGCCCCTGGCAGTCTGTTCACTCACCTCTCCGTGTCTGTACTTGGCTAACCTGCCATCTGCATTGAATTCCTTTAACACATCTTTTACTTTTAGACTGCAGTCTGCAAAGAGATAGACAGGGCGAGTGGGAGGAAGCAAAGAAAGAGAGAAAGAGAAAAAAAAAAAGACAAGATGACATTTTGGCACAAAGAACCACAGACATCACACCTTATAATGAACTGTATCTATCTGCATCAACTCTGCATGAAAAACAGGCTTAGCGAGAACTCAGTACACACTTAGGGCAAGTATCTACAAAACCTTACTGTATAAAAATCCCTCAATCATGCATGAGACACATGGATGGAGCAAGCAAGGGGTCAAGGTGTGGCTGCTTAGCATGACCTTGTTAGCCCCTGCTGGTCAGATACTGCAATTACAGGAAATTAAAAATGTCTTTCTCCATTGACAGCCGTTCAAAATAGGGGGACCATATATCCTCTTATTCATGGACATGTCCTGGCTGGGATTTCTGAATTGCCTAAAATGTCCAGGTTTTGGCTTTGTTTTCCTATTGATGTGCTCTCTCCAGTCCTCATATGTTATATGAATGCAGTTTTGCGTTGCTTTGACTGTTTTCTGTAAATCCCACCTTCTTGCCATGATTGGTCAGTTATGAATAATGCCTGCATGATGTTGGTCAAACTACTTTTCAGTTATTATCTTCAGCAAGAATGACATTTTAAGCAATTTACAAATCCCAGCCAGGACAAGGATTTATGATGGCCCTATGTATTTTGACAAAATGATTTTAAATTGCAAATAAAATGTGTAATTTAGATTTTTATGCTAAATTTAAATCCTAAATATATTATAGTATATGCTTTACCAGTGCACAATTCATTCTGAAGTGTTTTTTAAGGAATTAAATGGATCAATATCCATGAAGAAACAACTGGAATATTTTATTTACATTTACACTTAAGCATTTACCAGATGATGCTTTTATTCAAAGCGTTAAGGCATAATTTGTCCAAGATATATATATATACTGTGTAATTTTTTTTTGACAATTTGTGTTTTCTCTGGGAACTGAACCCATGATCAAATGAAGTACAGAAACACTTTTATTTCTTAAAAAGTGCTAGTTTTTCATTCTAAAAGCTTGTAATGTCGCTTAATATTAAGCAAAATATTTGTGATTTTAATATATTATCCAATATAATAAAACATAGCCTATATGATAAGGACATGAAAATATATTGTATGCATTGAAAAATACTTGGTGTTTACAAACATTTTGAAAGAAACGGCAACTAACACTCTGTATTAAACAAGACATTTTGAAGTAGAAAAAACAGAAACATATTTTCTTGTAAAATGTACTCCAATAATTTGTTTTATTTACATCAAATCCTTTCTTACAGTGTAGTAACAATGATCATTGTGCATTATTAAGAATACTACTACATAATAATACCGAATTATTCTATAACATCAACACATGACACTTTTCAGGGTCCATTAAATTAGAGATGTTAGTGGGAAGAGTGATAACATGGTGTCCTTGTTACACGCTACATGTACTTATATTATAGTAATAACAGTAAATTAAGCATAATCACATGCAAGCAACCTTAAACCAAACCCTATACCTATCCCTAAACCTATATTAAGTACATGTTGTTAATTAATATTAGTCAGTACTTTATTCTACAATTACACAGTAACAAGGACACCTTAAAATAAAGTGTAACCAGAAAAATAATTTTCATTTCATCTTTTTGTTTTTCGTAATCACATCATTTTAGTGACATCATCAAAATCTAAATGATGTCAATCAGTCAGTCTTTCCCAACACTAGTTGTCCATGTATAAAATACTTAAGCAAATGCATGCATGTAAAACTAAGTAAACTGGGCTCACAGATGTCTTGGATGCACACGACTGGCATGTTTTTTCGACCCTGAGAATAAAGCGTCATTTCGCACTTAAGGACTGAGAGTGAGTCATGGTTTGTAATGAGGCCGAGCGTTTAGTGAGAGTGGGAGGGATGTGTGGGCATCACAGACTTACAGTCAATGTACTGCTGAAGCTGGATGAAGTCTACCGGCCTCAGCTCTCTGTCATCTGACTCGCCCGGGCCTGACATCACGCCAGAGCCTCTGAATAACACTGAAAGAGGTTGGTGAGAGGAAAACACACAAATGAAAGTCATATCCATCTTCACATTTATGCATTAAGATGTTTTTATGCACTTAAAGTGAAAGGAAAACCCATAATATAACCAAATGCCATTAAGATACTGATGGTGAGAGAAAAGTTTTAGGCCTAGACACAATTATGCAAAATACAAAGCATGTACATTGTTGTCATTCTCGTAACACACCCTGTGGCACAATCCATAAATGCTTTGACAATGACAGACAAAATGAATCACTGTTGCATTTTTGTGTGAATATTCTAATACTATGTGATAATAAAATAGTCCACGGAGAACCGTTTTATAAAAGAAAGTAACAAGTTCACTTTTTGCCTTTCTGATGTCCAAAATGTTGTTTATTCTTTCAGGCTGAGCAAAGACAATGTGTCTGAAATTATTGCATGAACAGAAAAATATGTCCTGTGTAGTCACACCATACAAGAATTCTGCATTCTGGATATATAAAAGAAGAATATGTTAAAAATTCTGGATGCTGCACAGATTTAAATTACAGCATATATTTCTATACACTACTGTTGTAAATATATATATATATACATATATATTGTTTAGAGTCGGTAAGATTTTATTTGAAAGAAACAAATACTTTTATTTAGCAGGAAAGCATTACATTACAGTTGTTACATAATATTAATAATAGAATCAGTTTCAAATAAATGTTGTACTTTTGAACTTTCTATTCACCAAAGAAATATGAAAAAGATGCATCATGGTTGCCACAACTATATTGTAATAATAAGAAATGTTCCTTGAGCATCGAATCAGCATATTAGAATGATTTCTGAAGGATCATGTGACACTAATGATGCTGAAAATTCAGTTTCGCATAACGGGAATAAATGACATTCTAAAATATATTCAAATAGAAAACAGTTATTTTAAATGTAAATAACTGTACACAACATTACTGTTTTTACTGTATTTTTGATCAAAACAAATGCAGCCTGGGTGAGCATAACAGATTTCTTTCAAAAACATCTTTTATTGTTTTCAAATGTAAGCATTATTATTTATGCATTAAAAATACAAACACTGGTTTAGACACTATTATGTATGCCAGCCTGACTATGTAAAACAGCACGTCACATCATCAATCATCCATTTACATAGTGACGTCACTGCGACTTACTCAAGAAACCAAAACTATGCGAGCAGAAAACACAACTCTGCTCAGAGGTCACATGACTAACAAAAAGGTTGTGTTCCCAGTGAAAAGAATCATCTTGTGTTCTGTGTATGACACCAGTGGAAAGCTGATAGAAACGAGTTTGATATTCACATATTACTATTTTATTTGCTGAAAGAATAAAGAGTACAACTATGCACAACATTCAAAACATATTGACTGTCAGCTGACAAGATTGTCAGTGAGTATATAGCATTGATTCGAGAACCTGGGGCTAAATGAGACACAATATCTCTTTATGTGTGTGTGTATTATATAGAAACCTCATGCTTCTGGGTCTCATCTGTAATGGAAAATGGATCAGCACTCTCATTAAGAAAAAGGCAGTCTAGGGAGATCATCAGTATGCTAGTCCCAGGCTAACGTTTTTCTTCCTGTGCACATTCATTTAGGTGTCTTCAGACTTTTGAACATAAGGCAAACAGCTTTGATGGAGAAGAAATGGGTGACCTATTTAAAGCAAGTCTATGTCTATTTTTTAGCAACTAATAATAGTAGCAGAAGTAAAAGTTTCATAACAGTGACTCTGCGTGTGTCTGTGAACACAGAAAACTAGCCACATATTTAAAACCAACAAACAAACATATGCAAAGCTCTAGTCTGAACAATAGGAGGAGTACTATAACCTAACCTCTTATGAAAGTTTGTTAGCATGAGAACAATGGTACAATCCACTTTAAAGGTAGTTTATGTTCTTCCTCGAATGATAGAGCTCAGAAACTCTGATGCGACGGAAAAGGCAGCGAGAATGAAGCCCGTACACCCACTCCTCTCATGTGATGTGAGCTAACAAAGGGTCACACCGTTCTCAGTTAATTCCCTCAAAAGGTTAGTGTCGTTGCCTAGGAACTTTGTTTGTGTGGCCTATTCCGTGTATATGTGGAAGGGTGAATGTGTGTGTGTGTGAGAAAGAGAGAGAGAAAGTTGGGAAAACAGAAGCAATACTTTTCTGTCAACAGCGGAAGCTAGCCGGTGAATGACAGACTATTTTACATACACACTGCAGTCTTATCAATCATTTTGCTATGACAGAAGAAGCGTATGTTTTAAATGTCACACTTATGTATTTTTAAATCAAGTCGAGGAAAAAGTCGAGGTTCTCTAGCAAATAATCATCTGAATTGCATGTTTTCAAATTGAACGACCATTGAGTCACAAATTAAATGAAACTACACATCTTCAAATCTGATTTTTCTGCTCTAAGTTGCGGATTTAAATTAAAATGGATATATCTCATGGAGAAATGTCATGATCATTAATATACTGACCTGAAATCAAAAGAAAACAAAAATAAATTACAATTAGCATAAATTAGATGAAATAAGTACACCCCCCCCGCCCACACCAAAATTCTTTTTCTCATAAAAAACATTGTGGAAAAATATCGTTTTTCATTACTGTAATACAATAAAAAAATGATTTCTGATAAGAAAATCATTATGTAAAATCAGAATGAATTTAATTCAGTACCATTGTTACTTTTGTGATGTATACTTATATAATTATTATTATTATTACTTATTATAATATATATTTTTATATAATATATATTTTTCATACTGCTGTAATACGAATTCGATTTTTTTTTTGCATTTCAATACGCTATAGACAATTAGCAGGTTTGGTTTAATTGTCATGAAAATAATGTCACAATGCAAAAACTCTTAGTGGGCCGCTGTCAATAGATTACAATTTTTAATCTTGATTAATCGCACCCTTTTTGTCATGAAATTAAACAGAACACTATTTGTCTTGTTTAACACTTCTTATTTATGTTGATTTTTAGTCTTACGTGTTTGGCGTGAATTATGACAGTTTTTCATGATGTTCAACCAAATGACAATAAGCATGACACAAACAGGATGGTCATATTTGATACTGACAGTCTTGCTTCACACCAGTTTTAACAGTCAGTTGCTGCAGTTTACAACTGCTGCTGGCTGCTGGTCTTGGTCTCTCTCTCTCGCTGTCGGTCTCTGTCTTTCTGAATCTCTAATTGTTTGGGTTGAGCACAGAAGCGTGGTAATTTGATTCTGGGCTTCCTCTCACTTATTTGCATGCATAGTTCTCTGTTTTATGGAGGGAGACAAATCTCTGCTTCACCAAACACTTAGTCCAGTAAAACACAGCGCTAAGGGCTCTTTGTGGCTTGGCTCAAAGTACACCGTTTTTGAGACCACCCACAAAAACAAGATGCAAACCATAACATCACACTTTTAGACTATAAACTGTTTTCATTTTTCAGAAACAGCTGCCTGTCATTTATACAATAAAGATGCACATTAATTCATGCCAACGTGTCCATTAGCCCAGGTGGATAATTTGTTTGTTTTTTTCCATTATAGATGAGGGTTCAATTGGATATCATTATTGATCACAAGGCTCTCAGGTCATTTTTTATTATGAATGCCCAGACAACCAATATTTAATAATATTACATAAATAAACTCACATTATGTCCTTTATTTATTTATTTAGCAGTATAACATTCTGTATAATGTACAGTCAGCTGCTCCTTATTGCTAAATAAATATATTTGAAGCTGAATGCTGTTTGCTCTACTATTCTAATATTACACTTGGCAGCTCCCACGAGTGCATAGAGTCATGTGTATCTTTAGATGGTAATTTTTATGTCATCCTACACCATGCAGGTAAAAATGTCAGCAGAATTACAGAAATGTCAATAACATTAAGGAAGTAGTGGGTGTTTGTAGTAGTTAGTTTCATGTTGCTGAGAGATTCCCCTGTATTGTGCATTGTGGCATGCTTCTCTCTTCCTGTATTTGTAACTTGTTAGCTGGCAGTGCACTTAAATAGTCCTGCAGTGTGACAGTGTTCAAATATTCCATGTACACTCCTTTTAAAATTTAAAGAATGCTGTATAAACTAGCTCTGCAAGCTCCGTTTACAGGTAAAGTACTATACTAAAAGAAAACATGCAACATTGCAACAAATTAAATTACCGCAGTAAATCACCCAGCCTCTTTCACTATCTCACCTATTAAGTTGCATTTCCAACCCATTTCACCAGAAAAGCTGGACTCAGAACACAACATTGACTAGACAGAGGTGCGGTGAGTGATTCTCACGCAAGATAAAAATACTGAGGTTACAAGCCTGTTCTAGTGATCTAATATTAGCTGTTCACATATTATTTGCCTTTACAATGCCTTTTAAAACTATTTTTAGGAACAATACTTTCTAAAGCTTTGTGCTGTTTGTACAAGCTGTCGCCTTGTGTCAAGTCAAACTGCTGCTTTGTATCTGCAAGAGTTTATATATTCAAGTGTTTTCCCCTTCCTTTTCCAGAGGAATATCTGATTGCTCAAAGGTTGCTCTTTCATAACTCAGGAGACGTAA
This sequence comes from Sinocyclocheilus rhinocerous, assembly GCF_001515625.1. NCBI lineage: Eukaryota > Metazoa > Chordata > Actinopteri > Cypriniformes > Cyprinidae > Sinocyclocheilus > Sinocyclocheilus rhinocerous. The sequence goes on from NW_015659390.1 coordinate 464,630, forward strand.
TGAAGACCTTTATTATTAATTTTTCCATCATGGGTTCCCCTTCTGGCTCTGATGGAAAATTCGTTTTTCTGGTTATGAGCTATTAGATTAAGTCAAATCAAATCAAATCATTTCAGCTTTTCCAAGGAAACACAATGTACATCTGGTCAGTAAGAAGGATTGCCAATCCTGGTGGCTCTGGAAAGAGTTTCCCCATCAGCTGTGCTGCCTCAGACCGTTGCCAAGGGTGACTGACAGGACTAGAATGAGGAAGGGAGGAGGGGAGAGACAGATGAGGGGGAGGAACCCCGGGCAGCAGTCGCGGGTCTTCCCCCGCTGGCCCGCTCCACCTACGCACGCTTCTCAGTGCACACAACCTTCAAACAGACTGCTTTGCATTCCACCTGCTGATGTAAGGGTGAATCATTCACCTCAACAAAAGCAGATTATTTTTGTCTCTTTGGGGCGGTGTAGCATGCATTTATCCAACTCATACATGTCAAACATGATATACTGTAAGCAACAACTGGAAAAGTGGAAATAATTGATTCCCTCCCCACCCGAGTGGCTCAAGATCATTTTTGTGCACTAAATGAGAAAAAGACTTAGCTTTAAACACTCAGCTTGCAAAACAAATGGCAGGCAAAGTTCAAGACATGCCATAAAACAGGCCGCAAACTGTAAAGCAGTACGAGTCACACCTCATCTGAGAACAGCTGGGGCTTCGCCTCGCTCAGCTCCTTTCTTGTGTTCTAAAAGTTGCATTTCAATGGAAAAACAGCATCACTGACTATGTAAGTTGTGGCAGGACGAGTTTTTCGTAAAAGCAAAGGGGCCTCAGCGGCGCGCAGGAAACTCTTTCAAAGTCACTCACTACCTGCAGGCACGCCTGAGCTTGCACAGCAGCCGTGCACGTCGTCCTCCTCCAGCCTGCAGCGCGGTCTGTGCAAAGGCACACACTTGAGGAGACACATGTTAGAAACGTACTTACACCCACACAGAGAGAGCACTACACACAGCAGACTCTAGTCTCCTTCCTACACAGAGCAATATCAAGAGTCGAAGCCACGGGCGAAGCCATTTAGATTTCATTACCGTGTACATCAGAAGGCATGAGAAATCATAGACAGTCTGCAGCTGAAACGGACTCAACTGAAAAATTTGAGGACATGTAATAATATCATTTATGCATATAATTACTGTAATAATATCATTTATGCATATAATTACTATAATAATAATAATAATTGTTATTATTATAAAAAAATAAGTACACTCTAAAAATGCTGTGTTTTTTTTTTTTAACCCAAATGCTGGGTTCAGCTTGTTGGGTCATTTTATTGGGTTATTTTTAAAGTGCCCCTATTATGCCATTTCCAATATTGCCTTTCATGCAGTGTGTAATGTAGCTGTATGCGAATGTAAACGATCTGCAAAGTTGTAAAGCTGAAAGTGCACGATAAATAAAGTTATTGTCTCCCAAAATAAAGAATCGACTCTGAACAGCTGAAACGAGTTGATAGTATTTATAATTTGAATCCCACGTGTAGCCATCACGGGGTAACACATTTGCATAATGCGTATTGCATATGTTCTACGTTGGCCGGCCGCGAACAACTTGACCCCGCCCACAAACACATCATTCTACTGACGACTGCTTCTCAAATCTCGGGGAGTTCAACGCGGGATTCACAAAACGCTTGCTGTTGAAAGATGGATCAGTATCCTGTTTATTTGGACCAGCTGCTCCACTGAATCACAACCTGTAAGTATGATAAATAATAGATGTTTATATTTTCTATAGAGCATTCAAAATACAGAACTATTGAAATAGGCGTATTGTTTCCGAAACGCGCTGTACGCCGTAGACCAATCACAACAGACTAGGCCATCTGACCAATCAGAGCAGAGCAGGCTCACGGAAAGGAGGGGTTTAGAGAGACTGAATCTTTTAACTGCTTCGAATGAATCGTTTACAGAATCGCTGGAAAATGAGGTGATATTAAATGCATATTTTGAGAAAACTAAAGTGTTTTTTGACCTTGCATGCATGTAATCCTATTGTAGGAGACTCCCAAATCAATATTAGGAACTGTAAAAATGGCATAATAGGGGCCCTTTAATAGTTTTTACCCAGGTGCTAGATTGATAGAAGTTGCTGGGTCATTTTTAATGCTGGGTTTTTTTTTCTATTCAACCACTAGGTTGAGCCTGTCTCCAACTAAATAACCCAGCTGCTGAGTTACAGTCAGTGCGCAGTCTTTTTGAGTCTTCTACAGGAGAGCGTTTCTCAGCACCGCTGCCGATTTGGTGCACTTCGTCAGTGAAATAAAGGTTTTTATACATTTTATTTCATTTATAAAGTCTTTACTGTGCCGTAAATTGTATTATTTTACACAACGCAACATAAGGACGAGATGTCAGTCAGCTGTGTCAGCAGCGGTCCTTTCACATGATGGAAACACGTTTTGCCTTGCAAAAATAAATGGATTTTATTAATTATAATACTGAGTTTAATTTAATTTGATGTTAAAATATGTTCTCTAATCTCAGCACTGTTTGTTTATAGGCAGGTTATGGAGTCAGTCACGGCATCTTTCAGCTACGAGTTCCCCCGGCGAACAGCAGCCCTTCACCGGCTCAGATTCCGGTGGCACACCGGCACGAGAATTAGCACTATTTCGGTAAAAAGTGATTACAGAGAACGGTTGAATACACTTATACTTTTAAATGTTACAAGTATTTTACTTGAATACTTTTAAATGTAAATTTTTTTTTTTATTTCTAAAATGTAGGCCTATGCAATATTGTAAACTATGCTGTATTCACCCAGATCAATTCAATTTGTCTTGTATTTTGTCCATGTGTTCTTGCTTAATGATAAATGTTCACCTTTTGATTATTGCTGTTGCCTATAGTAATTCTGTATGTGATTTTTAATTTCCAGCCCATTTTAAGGCAGCAAAATATAATAATTTTTAAACAATAGCTGACTTAAATAAAACAGCCCAGCATGTTGGGTAAAAACATTAACCCAACCAGCTGGGTCAAAACAACCCAGTATGTGTTCTGTCCAATATTTACCCAGCGCTGGTTTGCCAAATAACCTAAGTTGGGTTGTTTTTCACCCAGCATTTTTTTAGAGTGTAATATTACTAATATATATTACACTTACAATAAAAATTGTGTATTTAAGATAAATTATAATAAAATTATTTTATTTTATTGACGATGCTAAAAATAGCATTATTTTGTGTATTTGGTGTAATGCAATGTGTTTACGCGGTTTAATGTTCAAAAAACACATTACTGTTGCTCCTCTTTGCCCCGCCTTTCTGAAACACATTGATTTTTACAATGCTCATCGTTCTGAAAAGAGCGGTGTGCTCTGATTGGCCAGCTATTCAGTGCGTTGTGATTGGCCGAATACCTCAAGCGTGTTACGGAAATGTTACACCCCTTACCATATTTGGAAACACACAGCATCTCCACAACATGGCAGCGGCGGCAGCAACAATACTACAGTGAGAATAAAAGTTACACCTTCTTTCTTTGCGTAAACATTTGGGCGGTGTTACGCAAATCTTCCCACACAGTGACGTAAATATGGGAGGGCTGCACGATTAATCGCATGCGATTGTCATGCGCATCTCGTCAGTAAAGCCGGTTCTGTGATTAGTAGTAAATCTCCATCACGTGCGTTCAGATGGAGCGGCATTTACTACACAGAGCTGTTGTTCACTGACAAGCTACGCAATATCGCGTTCATAATCACAGGCGATTCATCTGCAATTATGAACGCGATATTGCGTAGCTTGTAGCTTTTGACTAAATTTGACATTTCATCATATATAGTCTTATTTGGCAGTGCCAGTGTTTCACAGCACAACAAACAGTGACAGTGTCAGTTGAAAGATTCGCGAAACAGCAACTCACGAATGAGTCAGACTCACTCACTCAGTGAATCATTCTGAGTTGTTAATTCATTAAATGACTCCTTGACTGAACAATGAATCACTTTTTGTTATTGTAAAAGAAAAGTGATTCTTCATTAAGAACTAGGAACCAATACTGTGATGTGCTTGTTTTATTAGTACATTTGTGAGACTTTTGTTTTGAGAATTGTGGCTGTTTTGTGTCCTCATTTTTTTATCTGCAGCCCTGATATTCTTATAAATCTGTACCATTCTGATTTGCAACTATTCTGCAAAAGCCAAAGAAGATGGTGGTGTTTTACTGACCACTGAATGGAAATGTGGGAATACACAAGCTATCTGGATCAGCAATATCCAGTTTTTGTTCCCTCACTTATTAGAGATTAATAAGTACTTACCATTTGCCCTGTTAAAAGTGAGGAAATTTGTGGTCAAGTGAATATTGACCCACATTCCATTCACAAAGCTAGACCTTCGTCTGTTTCTGTTGCATAAACATGGTTAGATCATGATTGAGCTTTAGGAAAGACGGGCTATTCCTGAGTCCAGTTTTCACTGCTCGGCTCATGAGTTATAAAAGCAGGAGATTACTGGGACGACAGTAAACCAACCCTGTGATTTTCTAGCCAAGCCCATAAGGCTAGAGATTCCTCAGAGAATGAGTTACCATTATCAGGTAAGCTAAGCCAAGAGCTCCGGAGAGAATGTGGGACTAAATTAGGACTTTTAATTTCTTCAGGGACATCCACAAATTTAGTATAGGCTTTCAAATGAGTCAGAGATACAAAACCGCAAACTAAAATATAAGCATGTTGCACTGAGACGGATATGTTTTGTTAACGACAGCAGAAACAAGAGTGGAAAAACAAGAATGACTGACTTTGTAAGTAATTTGGCAAAAAGGTGTAAATGCAGGGGAACTGAAAGAACACTTCAAAACCCTTTGCTTCAACTGTCGTGACTCATGTCGTGACCCGAACTATGTGACAAAATGCTTCCAGTCTGTTATAAATGTGATGCCTGTCGAACTGGAAAAGTTGAAATCTCTTATGGTGATGAAACAGGATGAACTTAAATTACATAATCAGTTCACAGTAAATAGAAGTACGCTGAAATGCAGGCATTTAGATAGTCAGCAACCTAGTGAAGAGATAACAGTAAAATAAACAATTCAAGAGAAAAAATCCAGAGAATGCGACAAGTATTTAATCAGATGTGATAAATGTGTCAAATAGCACATAAGAAGCAAAAAAGGTACAAATATTTAGTCATGGTACACTGCTGAATGAAACATCTTAAACCAGGTTGCTTTGACCGTTATGAGGGGGTATGGGGAACTTTTTTGACTGGTCAGACTGGGAGACCACCTTAGCCCAGATTAGACTACTCAAGTTGGGAGACCAGTTAGACCAGTGTTTCTCAACCCTGGTCCTGAGTGCCCCCCAACACTGCACATTTTGTATGTCTCCCTTATCTGACACCCATTTCAGGTCCTGGAGTTTCTTTTAATGAGCTAATGAGTTGAATCAGGTGTGTTTGATTAGGGAGACACACAAAATGTGCCAGGGTTGAGAAACACTGAGTTAGACCATCCTAAACCACCTAAAACACCTTAATCTGTTTTTTTTCCCAGCATGGTATTCTATGAATTACATTGGAGAACCAAGCCTTTGTGTTTTTAAACAGTAAAAAACTTCCAAAAAACACCTTTTACTTCTTTTTAAGCACATTTTAAGTTTCCAAGCACTTAAGTATGACTCGGGATCCACAGTCTATGCCAGGGCTGTCCAGACTCGTTCCTGGAGGGCCGGTGTCCTGCAGAATTTAGCTCCAACTTGCCTCAACACACCTGACTGGAAGTTTCTATGCCTAGTAAGAGCTTGATTAGCTGGTTCAGGTGTGTTTAATTAGGGTTGGAGCTAAACTCTGCAGGACACCGGCCCTCCAGGACCGAGTTTGGACAGCCCTGGTCTATGCAAATAGTTCAGTGAAAGAGAATAACAAAACATCTGACAACAACCCAAGTCAACAACTTCAAAGCAAAGAGGAAAACCACCAAAATGCAGTTAACTGGTACAATTAAAAATAGACTGGTTTGTGCATTACAAAACATGACAGAATCACACACCTAGGCTGTGTCTCAAAATCTAGTGAGCTGTCTATCTTTAGCTCACTAAAATACCTAAACCGAATAATTTTCGTTACGTTCGGATGAGTTAACAAGCATTTATTTGGAACGGACTGCTAAAAACAACTCTGACGACGTTTCCTGCTCTATTATTCACCGCAATACTACTACTGAATTTACAGTCCGAAACAAACAACAAACAGTAGTCCGATTCCCTAACAAATGACTCATGAGCCGGTTCTTTTTAATGAATCATAAACATACAGCGCGACAAGAGCAGACTGCCTGTCAAAAGAATGAATCTTATGAACCGATACTTTTAGTAAATCAAAAACACTTACGAATCAGGAGCAATTGTATTACTCATTTACTGAACCGCAACTTAATAATTTCATCATGATGTTATGTTAACATCACGAGTTATTTGTTGACTGTTATGACAACTGAATCTGAGATACACGTATTGAATTTATTTTTATAAAAATTAAGAACTAATTGAAATATGTTATCATCACATTTTGTTGGTTTAGTATTTGTATTTAATATTTAGAACCAGTTATCAGACTGCATTTGTGCTGCCTCTGGAAAAGTCTGTGAAAAGTCATTAAAAGTCTACGTAAACAATACCTTTCGCAATAATATTGTATTAAATGTATTTCTGTGCATTTGTTAAACGCACAGAAACCTGGAATTATCTTATCATTTCCTAACAACTGTTGAGGGCAGTAACTCTAATAAGGATCTTTAAAAAGACATTTCTTCGTCAAAGTAGGCTACTAAAAGAATTCTAATTGGAACCGTTATGGAACCGAACTCGTCAAGACGAATCGAATGTAGAATCATTAAATTCCTAGCGATTCCCATCGTTAACTAGACTGCATTCTGGGCATCGATACAAACGTTCGAACAAGCTTTTTGGACAGTCAGAGGTTTTGAGACGCAACCTTATGAGTCTCTACCGTAAGAAGTCATGCATAAAAACTACATGCGACACAGTATAAAATCACTGTTACTGTTTAAACGGTCGTCACTTCTCTAAAACTCGCTCGTTTTACCACAAAAATAAATAAGCGTTGGTGTTAACTTACCTTAATATCTTGAGGTCCGCAGCTTAGTGATTCCGTCTTATCTTTAAAACAGACGCCAAGAGCAAAATCGCCAGTGTCAGATGCACTTCGAAAACTGCTTCAGCGCTTAGAAGATTAATAAATAGGTGGCGACGGAGGCAGAACCAGCTTCGTCTGTGAGAAAGCGTTTAGCTGTGTTTGTCCGGTGGAGAACTGACAGTGAAGTGAACACGCCTAACAGTGAGTGACACTCCCATAGAGTCACAGCACCGCCCGCACTCATGTGTCTGAGCTGAGTGATGCACTTTGATCAGATGCTGTGTGTGTGTGTATGAACTGCTTCTCATCGAGCACTAACTCTAGGGATGGATGGATAGATAGATAGATAGTATAAGCACTTATTAAAATTTTTGTTACACATGGACAATCAATAGGGTGGTGTGACATTTAAACTATTAAAAGTGTCATCATCAAATGCCATCATTTTCAGTATGATGTTTGGCATCTGAGTGATTGTATTTATATCTGTACTTTCAGATAGAGCAAAAGTTATCACATAATTAAACTGCAATATATTTGATTGCCAAATGCCCGATTAACTGATACAGGAATTTGTGGTACCAGATTGTAAAAGCTCCAATCAAATCCTTACTTTTTTGAAAGGGATTAAGGACCATTTCCTTTATTAGGGAGACATGAAACAAAACTGTTTAACTGGTTTTTATCAGAATAAAATCCTAACTAGATAGATGGGTGGATGGACAGACGGATGATAGATAGATAGATAGATAGATAGATAGATTGATTGATGGATGAGTGAATGGATATGGATAGAAGTATTCGGACACTGACTGAGTTTTTGAGCTTTTTCCTTTATACACCACTACAATGGATTTGAAATAAAACAATCAAGATGTGATTGAAGTGCTCACTTTTAGCTTTATTTTAAGAGGCTCCACAAAAATATGGCATTTACAATTTATCATTTACAGCCATTTTAAGCAAAGTACCTCCATTTTCAGAGGCTCAATAGTATTTGGACAATTGACTAAGAAAAGGTTAATTGACCAGGTGCTGTCCATTCCTCGTTACTTCAAGACAAATTCAGCTGATAAAAGATTTGGAGTTGATATAAGGTATCAAATTGGCATTTGGAAGCTGTTTGAATGGTGCTACCGATATGAAGTCCAAGGAGATATCGATGAAAGTGAAGGAGGCCATCATTAAGCAGAAAAAACAACATAACAAAGAGAAATTTCAAAAACCTTAGGTGTGGCCAGATCAACGGTTGGCTACATTCTTAAGAAAAAAGAAAGCATGGGTGAGCTCAACAACATTAAAAGGCCTGGAAGACCACGGAAGACAACTAAAGTGGATGATCGCAGAATCCTTTCCTTGGTGAAGAAAAACCCCTTCATAACTTCAACAGAAATCAGGAATACTCTGGAGGAGGTAGGCACATCATTGTCAAAATCTACAATCAAGAGACGCCTTCATGAATGTAAATACAGAGGGTATTCTTTTGCCAGAAAACATCTAAAAAAAAAGCCTCCCATGTTCTGGAATAAGATTCTTTGGACTGATGAAATCAAGATTAAGTTGTACCAAACTGATGGGAAGTGAAAAGTATGGTGAAAGAAAGGAACAGCTCATGATCCAAAGCACACCACTTCAATTGTCAAACATGGGCATGTATGGCTGCCAGTGGAACGGGCTCACTGGTGTTTATTGATGATGTAACTGCTGACAGAAGTAGTAGGATGAATTCTGAGGTCTTTAAGGCTATACTCACTGCTCACTTTCAGCCAAATGCTACAAAACTGATAGGACGCAGCTTCACAGTGCAGATGGATAATGACTGCGAAAGCAACTCAAGACTATTTGAAGGCAAAGAAATGGAATATTCTTCAATGGCCAAGTCAGTTGCCTGATCTCAATCCAATAGAGCATGCTTTTCAGTTACTGAAGACAAGACTGAAGGCAGAAAGACCCACAAACAAGCAGCAACTCAAGATGGCTGCAGTGAAGACATGGCAAAGCATCTCCAGGAAGGATTTTCATCCAAGTATTAAAATTGTGCTTATTTACAATTGTCACTTTGTCCAAATACTATTGAGCCCCTGAAAATGGAGGTACTTTGCCTAAAATGGCTGTAAATGATAAATGGTAAATGTCATTTTTGTGGAACCTCTTAAAATAAAGCTAAAAGTCTGCACTTTAATCACATCTTGATTGTTTTACTTCAAATCCATTGTAGTGGAAAACTCAGTCAGTGTCCGAATACTTCTGGACCCGCCTGAACATACTGTGCAATACACTAACCATAAGAAAATCTTATTACCAAAAGTGTGAGCAGTTAGTGTATTTCGTGTGGAGCAGGAGCTGGTAATGAGAGCTGCTAGAAAAACAATGTGACATTCCTATCCTCACTGGTACTATAATGGGCTGGATTAAAATGACTTTCTGCATTAGTGGCTACAGGCTGGTCAAAGAAAATACCAACAACAGGAGGATTATTCCTGCGTGCTTGTGGATATGTATGCTGTTTGGCCTCAAAACACTGAACAGAGATCAGCAGGTAGAAGTGACTACATGGTCACCAAATAGCAACAATAACAGTTAATTCAGCTAAAAATTATGGTATATGGCAGGGGTAGGCAAGTTCGGTCCTAGAGAGCCGCAGTCCTGCAGAGTTCAGCTCCAACCCTAATCAAACACACCTGAACAAGCTAATCAATATCTTCAGGATTACTAAACAGAAATCCTTTAAAACTCTACGGACTGCTCATTTTAACAGTTAAATTGCACTTTAGTGACATTCTGTGGTAGAAGAGAGGAAAAACAGCAAAAACATGAGGAAGTAAGCTCACTATTCTGGTTAGCATTGCATTGCATGTTTTTGCTGTTTAAAACAGCTGAAAACAGCTGATGTAAACAACACAACCAACAAGACGCTCCTGCTACCATGTTAATAATAAAGACAAAGACACTAGTGTCGTATTGCAAAATCATTGATATTTATTCATATTCTGTCAGTAACCCACAGCACAAAAGCAAGAATAAAAGACAAAAACAAACAAACAGAAGAATGCCACATCCACGGACAATGCTGCAGCGGGAAACATGAGCTCTTCGAATGTTTCATCCCTGTTATCAGATGATAAAACCTGAGAGTCTAGAAAGTCTTGCGTGTCCAGTAAGAGATGATTAATCGAACGCAAAAATGTGAACTTTTATTTTTATGAATGATACGGAAGGTGATCAGATCCATCAGAACCAAGAAGTGAAACGCACTGGGTCATGTTTAAACTCTCCAGCTTCAGGGTGCGATTGTGAGACGATGTGCAGAGAAGCCATGTGACACGTTACACAGCGATCATGCAGTGAAGCATCGAATGAAGTGTGATAAGGCAAAGTTCACAGACATTTCTCTCTAATTCACACACAGACCTGGCTGAATATTGCAGAGTAAAACATTCTCGGTCCTTAGTTTTCAGCTCATTGAACAACATTTGCAAAAAAGCTACTGTAAACAACGCAATGAGCATTCAGGTCTATGTAACACTGAAGCAGATGACACACAATAGCTCTGGAGATACATTTCAGAATAGCTGAACTTACATTATTGGTGTCCGCGCAATGACAACAACAACAAAAAAGCAAGCACGATGTGCATACAACACAATAAAACACTTTGGTTGCAGAGACAACTATCGTACAACACAAATTAAACTGATTCTTAAATCAACTATGTACAACAAAGGTACGTAAAATATGCAAAATAAATTCTTATCCACTTATCCAGGAGTCAACTGCACAATATACACAAACATTCAACCATTCCATCTCTCTTTATTATTTGAAATTCATCAAGAGGTGCTGTGGTAAATGATGGATAAAAAAACAGTTCTGATGTAAACCACAGTAAAAAGGTCCAGATATGGTTGAGCATCTGCAGGAGATCCCACAGACATCATGTTTTACATTAGCGGTAAGTTGGTCATTTTTAACAATGTTTTTATACTTCATATTGATTCATAAGCTTTTCATCCATCATTTATGGGTTCGCATATGGTGAAACTACTAGACAAAAAACTTTGAGGTCACTAAGACCATCTTAAAGAAAAATCTGGTTCTGATTTATAATAGTGTAATAGCCAGTGATGCCAGTAGAAGAAGAAAAAAAAAAAAAAGTTATTTCTGGAGAAAATTGAATTGAAAACTAAAGAGTGGAATAAAAGGTATCAAATCAGCTGTTGATTTCCATCATATATATCCTCTCCATTACTCTTTCCACTCAAGAAAAACAAACATCTTCACAAAACGAGATTCATGACATCTTGTTTGTCCAATCACCACACAGTGCAAACACCGAGCTGAGTTCTTTATCTAGCATACTTTAATCATAGCGCTATTGGGATAAAACAAGAAAGACTGAGATCCATGGTAGTCAAAGCACTCTACTCTAAATAGCAAACTGAGATGAAGACAGCAAAAATGTCCACTATTCTATTAGAACAAGAACAGATAGCATATTTGTCTATATTTCTTTATCATCTGTATTTACAAGAATCTTAACTTGTCTTAAGCTGGGAGTGAAATTAGACATCACTTCAAATCCTTTTGATTTCAATGTTAATGTTAAAACATACGTGTACCATCGTCCCTGATAATGTTTCAAGTTGGTTTTTGTCATTAGGGTCCACTTTTTGGAAAATGTCCATTTAAGGCAAAGAGAATAGGGAATGCTGGAGGTCCACGAGCGGAGAGCTTCTCTGCCTGTGTCCTTCCTTAAAATTTGAGGTAACGACTGCCAAAGAGGTCTTGATATTTTAAGTGGGATGAACTGAGAATTTTTTAGAGTGGGGAATCAATTCAGTCTCTGTAAACCCCTTTCTGCTTTTCATCATTGGCACCCACCTATGTACAGACTATAAGATCTCCTCAACGCCATGAGCGAAGATCATAACCAACCCCGGCTCCAGAATCATATCTTCACCCATGTGCTGGTTCTCGCAGGCCATCACCACCACGGCCTGCTTACCCGGAATGCGCTTGGCCACATAGTTTTCGTAATATCGGCGGTTCATCTGCCGCGTCTCCAGCGTGGCCAAGCCTTGGGGCCAGTTACGCTCGTGGGCGTTCTCGATGAGGTCATTAACGATCGACAACGGGCATCCACTGTCTATGAGCGATCGTTTGATGACGGCCTGGAGGACGGCGTCGGGTGTGGAGATCATTCCTCCCCAGCGGGTCACGCGAGCGGGCTGGAGAGAGTTCACCCACCTGTGGCCAAATGAGAGTGGTTAGTTTGAGAGTCATCACAGTAGCAATTATGGAATCAGCATTATTTACTTACTCAACAGTAACTTATCAGTATTCATGAGCAATTTACTTACTCCTTGTTTACATAGTAGACTTACATTTTATCCACAACACAATACAAATAACTATGGCTGTGGCCTTAGCCTTATTATTTTCACAAATATATTATAAATATATATATATATATATATATACACACACACACAATATATATTGATGGTATATGTACAAATGTATATAAAACTTTGGCGTTCAAACGTTTGGTGTACTTTTGAATACTTTTGTTTAGCAGGGATGCATTAAATTGATCAAAAGTGACAAAAGAGACTTTTAAAGAATTCTATCTCAAATAAATGTTGTTCTTTTGAACTTCCTAGTCATCAAAAAAATCTGAAAAAAGTATCAAGATTTGCACAAAAATATTAAGCAGCACAACTGTTTTCAACATTACAATTATAATAATAAATGGTATAATTTCAGAATATTACTGTATTTACTGTATTTTAGGTTAAATAAATGCATCCATGGTGACCATAAGAGACCTATTAAAAATAAATAAATAAATAAAATATATTAATTACATATGTTAGGTCATAAATTAAGTCTATGTTGCTGCATATATATATATATACAAAGAAAAAAAGAATTTTTTCTTTGTAAAAAAATACATTACAAAGATTTTAAACCGTTAAACATCTATCTTGAATTTATAAATATATATGAGAAGAATATTTCACTCACTCTAGGATCTCATTGTACTCTATGCTCTCCTCCAGGTTCTGTAAGTTAGGGTTAGCGCTTCGTATCGCTCGCATGTAAGCTTTCAGGAGCTGGATGTCACGTTTCTGAATAACAGAAATCATGAGAATATTAAAAGCAGTGTGGTGTGTGCTGATCAGAGCGGAGAATTCAAGATGTTACAATTCAAATAAATTCACGTGACATCGTGACAGTGACATTTACGCAGCCTCATGATAAAACATAAAACACACAGGTCTGACCTGTTCTGCAAGTTGGTGCTTGTGCTCAGCTGCAGTCTTCTCTAGATCTGCAATCTTGGTCTGCTGTTGCTGCACCACGCTGCGTAGGTGCTTAATACAGTTGTGATTGGGCATCTCATCTTTGGGCATTTCTAGCCTGCAGAGTAAAAAGGCAATTGTGATATGTCAAACAAACACTGAAGACAATTAAGGGCTGTTCACACAGGATGTATTCTTGCATTCAAAAACTGTGTGATGTAGAGCTGAAAAAGACCATGGAACCATGGAACTACAGTCAAACACATGTATACAGCACATGAGTGGGTTAAGTGAGAACTAGATAAATATGGTAGATACCCGCAGCCTTCTTCACACGTGACGGGTCGTTTAGGGTTGTGCTCGCAGTCCTTGAGATGTGACTGCAGCTGGTCGAGCCGAAGGGTGGCCGTGCAGCCGAAGCCAGCGTTATCACAGGAGATCTGCAGCTTGGAAAGCATGTTACGCATGATTCGGGGAACGGGTCGAAGATGGGCAAGAGTCACCACGGAGCGGTCCACAGGGCAGATCTGCTGCTGTGCAAACCACTGTGTGATGCAGGCGTTACAGAAAGCATGCTCACAATGCGGGGCCTGAGAGAACAGACAGATTGATCAGGGTGTAACCTGAACTCAGTGCCTACTGACTTTTCTTGCTGAAGTGCATTTTTCAGACATTTTGCACAGTGTATTTGTTTCGATGTTTAAAAAAAAAAGAGCAAAATAAATTTATTTATATATAAAAAAATGATATAAAATAACTGACACGTAAAATAAAATAACTAACTTTTACTAGTATTACTATTGTTGTCATTTTACTATTATTAATGTTGTTATTAGTGCTGTCAAACGGTTAATCACGATTAATCGTATACAAAATAAACGTTTTTGTTTATGCATAATATATGTGTGTGTTCTGTGTATATTTATTATGTATATATAAATACACACACATACAGTATATATTTTGAAAATATTTACATGTCTATATTTATATTCATATAATTTTCTATATTAAATAAATATATTTAATATATCAGCATAACATATTTTTCTGAAATGTATACATGCATGTGTGTGTATTTATATATACATAATAAATATACACAGCATACAAATAATGTGTGATTTTTTACATTCAAATGGCTTTTATACTGTACAATACATCAGGGTTTATCAATAATTGATTTTACAATCAGCTCAACTGGATCTGTTGTTCTAATGTCTCCATCATACAGCCAAAAAAAAGCTTATGGCAAACTGACAGCAATGTCTCTCACATCCTGCATACGCAACCACTGAGTTTAACTCAACTTAACCTGAGGCCCCAGAGTGAGAGCGGATACAACCAGAGACAGAAGGACATGAAGACAGCGGGAATGAAAAAGAAGACGCAGAGAACAACAGCGTCACTGAACTGTGCTGCTGAGACCTCAAGGCAACATAACTGATTCTGAAGCAAATGCACTGCAAAAAGATGTGGTCAAAATGACTTACGGTCCCAGGCCATACGTTTATGTAAGAGTGAAAACTGACGTCAGTGGTATGGGGAGATTAGATGTTTTTACAGAAAATTACATGTTAACTATAATCAAGATACTTAGTTGACAAATTAAAACAGATTTGAAACTATTATACAAAAACAGCTACAGAAAACTGTGTAGCAATAAATGGGGACATTGAGTTCTGTAGCGAGAATTTCTGTAGCGGCAGTGCCTGATAAAACTTTGCCTTGACTAGGTCACCCAAAGATATCCCATTCACATTCAACTGTCCACTGACGGCTCATAATTACAGCACTCACACCACATGAATTCATACAGAGTGCAAAAGCAGATTTTTGCTGATTGCCGAATGCTATATAGTCTGCATAGCTGTAATCTCTCACATATGATGGCATCATACCATAACGTAATGAAATACA
>NW_015659390.1:480430-482694 GCF_001515625.1 Sinocyclocheilus rhinocerous
TACTCGCATTCCATTAGGTCGTAAATGTATCTGGTGTCAGGGTTGCCATGGTAACCAGGGTCCTGGGCCTCGTTCACAGACAACTTGGCACCCAGTATGTTTATTGGGTGAGGGGTCTGTGAATGTTTGTTAATCTAATGAATAATTGATTTGTTAAATCAAAGGAAAAATGGTGTGTCTGATTGGTCCAGACGCTACAAAATATACATATATTATGTAAACAAAAACGTTTATTTTGGATGCGATTAATCGTTTGACAGCACTAGTTATTATTAATAATTCGAATAATATTATTAATAATTAATCAAATAACTTAATTAACTAATTTAATAATAATAATAATAAACAATACTGCTATTTTTATTAATTAATAAAATAACTAATTGAATAATAATAAAGTATTATTGTTGTTATATTATTATTTTATTACTATTATCACTGATTTTGATTGATTGATCATTTTGAACCCTTGTGAAACACATTCACACAATGACATCTAATAACCACAAACTCATAATGTTGTCTCTGTCACTTTCTCAAGGTGTTCTAGGATGTTGCGGTCGAATGAAAATAAATATTGACCTGCACTGGCTCCTCCAGCACCCCGCTGCAGATGGGACATAACAGATCCTCGTCCACCTCTCCTTGGAACCTGGTGACGTCGTACCCCATGGCACATTACCAGAATCCTTTGATATCTGAAATGAAGCAGGCAGGAAGAGAGTGTTGTGAGAACTCTGCCGGTACACTCAGCTGCAGCCAACTGCCTCTGAGACAGAGATGCATGAGAAGAACTGGAAGTACAACAGGATGAAACTAAAAACTTATAGCCTCTGTTGGCCATTTTTAACTTGAACACTAAAAGCAGCACAAGAACAGAAGAACTGTGAAAGCAGGCCTCAAAAAGATTTTAACCAATGTATTATTTGAGTTTCTTTGTGGTACTTGCTTTAAAATGTAGGTTTCAGATTAAATATAAAAAACTCCTTAGATGCACTAAAAGTAAACTGATAGAGGTTTAATGAACATGGCATTTTGAGCTGAACATGGAGGCACTCAATGTCCTGCTACAATACAGACGTAACGTGATCGCATGTACAAAGGTGACCTTCTTTTTGTTCTTTGTAGAGCCACTAGGTCTACATGGCTCTATCAAGTGAAAAATGCAATGTCTGTGTGTTTGTGTGTATAAGATTACTAATGTGCCGTCAAAAAAATATAGGTCCACTGTGAAGTGTGGCGGCCCACTTAGTAACCCAGCATAATGGGAAACCATTTTGAGTAGCCTAGAGATTGCATTAAGATTAACAATGCGAGGATAGAAATTTCACCTCTTTTCTGACTTCATTTTGAAAAACTGCAAAATGGAAGGCGAACATTAATCAGTTAGAGTGCTTTCACACCTGTAGATCGATTACTTTGTTCCGAAACAGGGATTAAAATGATTACAATGTTGCTTTTTATTCTTGGTGCGGTTCACTTTCACATGGCAATGTTTCTAAACGGACCAAATTAGTTAATACAAATCACGCGTGAGTAAACTGTTCTCTCATTGGTCAAAGATCTACGGTTTATTTTCCGGGATTCCACTTAGCCGTCACAGCTGTCATCTGTCAGGATGGAAAGACAACAGCTTCGCGGGCTTATTGTTGTTGTTTTTTTGTTGCTGTCGTTATATTAATTTATAATTTTGAGCAGGAGTCCAGGATTGTGAAACAACGGGCCAGGTGTGAAAGCACCCTTAGTGTCCAAAAGCAGGTGTGACACAATCAAAACGACAAGTAACAAAAAACTTCACCTATAATAGTTTTTTGTCCTAACCAGCTGTGACAAGCAACAAGACATTTTGTCAGTCGGTTTCTATTCTTCTATAATGAAATGCTATTGCAGCAAAATCAGCTTCCATTCAGCTGTATATTTAACATTAAATACACCATGATTGCTTGTGACTGTATCACTTGGCACTTTGTAAAGTAAACAGAGGACGAAAGCAGATATTCACGATAATCAATACATAAACAAAATCTACACACATTTCTGCCAATCGTTTCCATTTAAAGAGAATGCTGTACCCATATTTGGAATATATTTGAATATTTTCAGTAGGGCTGCAAAACAATTAATTGCATTCAAAATAAAAGTTTATGTTTACATACTATCTGTGTGTGTACTGTCTATATTTATTATGCATATATAAATACACACACATGTATATATTAAAAAAATATTTGTATGTATATATATTTATACTTTTATAAATATAT
>NW_015659390.1:483336-495996 GCF_001515625.1 Sinocyclocheilus rhinocerous
TTGTTTTGGTACCAAGAACCGTGGATTTTCACTGGTATTGGTACCGAATACTGAAATTTTGGTACCGTGACAACACTAATGTGTTTGTGTATATTTATGATGTATATATATATATAAATACACACACATACAGTATATATTTTGAAAATGTTTATACATTTATATTCATATCCATATTCTTATATTTTATATTATTAGCGCTGTCAAACGATTAATCACGATTAATCACATCCAAAATAAAAGTTTTAAATATACACAGAACACACACAAATATCATGCAAACAAAACCTTTTATTTTGGATGCGATTAATCGCGATTAATCGTTTGACAGCACTAATATAAATATATTTAATATATAAATATAACATTTTCTTAAATATATGCACGTGTTTGTATTTATATATACATAATAAATATACACAGTATACACACATATATTATGTAAACAAAAACTTTTATTTTGGATGCGATTATTCGCGATTAATTGTTTGACAGCACTAAAACGTAAACTTTTATTTTCAATGCGATTAATCGTTTTGCAGCCGTAGTTTTCAGTGCCAATTTACTATTTTGGTACCAGCTATTTAGGATAAACCCATTCCTAGATTACAAATAAGAACAGTTCTTAGCCAGAATAAGCGCCAAAGTGGACCGGATTTTATGGCGGAAATCATTAATTTATTAACACCCATACAGAATTACAGAAAGCAGACCTTTTAGTACCACAAAGTACAAAAGATATAAACCCTACTAAAATGCATTTCTGATTAAATATGCATGATCCAAGTGATTATATAACACACAGTAGCATTAAAGGATTACATTTTCTTTGCAACTATATCGTGTGAAACATTAAAAAGAAATGTACATTCATACCTCACGAAAGCGCAGCCCTCATGATCCCTGTACAATGAGTCGTCCTCATGTGTCAGGTGGGCAAGGCGATCTTCCTTACGATGCAAGACTGAACATCCCCCTTAAGAAAGAGAAAACAAGACATCCATTACGATGCAATCAATACACTGCTATTTATTTCAAAGCAATTTAATTAAGATTTAAAAAGCTTGTTTGAAACATTTCCTGGAATCTTCAGACAAGTTTGGCGTATTTACTGTCAATTAGTCCATTCCTATTTCAAGATGTTTTGTATACTATGATCATTTAAGCTTATGGATGCTTTTTCCTCCCTCTTTGTCTCGTAAGTGGAAATCCAAAAGACCAAAACCATTAATGCATCGCAATCAAATTAAGAGCCAACTCATTCAAGAGGCTGATGACGTATGGGTGGAAGCTACAAATGCACACGCAATCACAGGGCTGGATGGTATGACGTGTAATGAAATATAATTTTGCAATATATATTTGGGTGGCCATCAGTAGGCAGAGCTTCGAGAGCAATTAAGAAACCATGACTCGAATGTGGCTCATCCAATTAGAGTTTGCCTGGCAGGCCAAAAAAGAAAATCCCATAGACTTACATTGAGCCATATATAGGGACCAAATCATCATAGAGGCTTGTGGTTGGGCTGGTAGTAAAGTACCCACCCAGAACACCCCAGCAAACACAAAGCAACAGCCTGGTAACGATCTATTACACCCTAGCATTTTTCACAATAACTTGTGTTTTTAGGTTGGCGTGTGCCAACATGATTTAGACGCCCGTCGCTTTCCCACAGCCTACTGAAACAAAGCAAATGTAGTCAGCAAGGATTAGACATGTGTGATGTAAAGCACTTATCCAGGAGCACAATTTTTTTCCTTTGGAATCTGATAAGTCATTAAACAAGAAGCAGAATGCTGATGTTAAGACACAGATCCATTCTCTTAATTTGGTAAAACAAATCCAAAGCAAAAAAAGGGGGTTGCATTATGTAGACACAGCATCTTTTCAGATTCATAACAGTTCTGCAAGGGCTGGTGGTGACCTAATTTTAGCTTGTCTAAGCAGATGGTGGGGGAGAGTGTGGGTGGTTTAGCTCGTTCTCCCCTCAGCCCCCATTTCAGCAATGGCATTCCTCACTTTTATTCAGTAAAGATCTGGTTTAGTGGCACGGATGCATGATCAGATCACCAAGAGCACATTTGGGAGTCCACAGCTACACTGGCACACATTTACCAGTGTTAAGTTTTTTGTTCCATTAAGTAAGTGTAAACTGCCTGAAATTTTGGATCATGTATTGGATGACAGGTCTGACAAACCCTTAAATTAAAGTATGAGACGATGTATATTAAAATATCAGCTGTTTTGCTGATGCAAAATGGTGGTATGTTTCTGCATCAAAAATCTATACACATGACAGTCCTGTCTCTTAGCATATAAAATTGGATAATGTTAGGGGTTAAATGTACAGATGCAGCCATTTAAACAAGATGCATATTGATCATAAATAGCAGCTGAACATTACAGACAGCCATGAATACGAATACAATGTCATGTTGGATTCAGACAGACAGGCTAACTGTACTTCTGCCAAAATACATTCATACAGCAATTAACCAGACAGGACAGGACAGCTGCAAACATCTGTACAGCTATTAAACCTCCTGGCGATGTAAAAAAGCTTCTGCCAGCCTGTAACACACGTCTGCTGATGTGTTTGAGCGAGTAACGTTAGGCGCTTAGCATTAGCCAGCTCGCTAAAGGTGCTGTACAAAAACAACCAACATAATCATCACAACCACGTGCCTTCCTTACTGCGTTTGTGTTTTTTGCGTATAATAAGGAACGAATGTCTTAAAATTTATTTTTTCACAGTAAAATTACATTTAAAGTGTATGCGTTGATGCCAAGGAGCTAGCGTGGCTAACTAGCATGAAATCCAACTAGCTGACGCACGCCGAAAGAGCAGCTTTGGTCTAATTACACCACACGTCCTTAAATGTCACATTACAAATTCTAGCCACTACTAAAACCCCTGTAAATGTCATTTAAATACTGTTCTGATCAAATAACGTCTTGTTGTGTTCATGTTTCGTCACTGTATTGCCTCCAGTTTGTGCTACTATCCGGTAATTTTACAAGTCGACATAAATAAAGCGTTGAAACTCACTCAGCAGGACTGTAATGCCTGTTCCCGTAGATCGCGGTATTCCTCCCAGGCTTAATGTGATTTCTGGATTTAAAGCCTGTGATATTTGCAGTGATCTGAGAGATGGCTGATTTCTCTTCCTGAGCCGAGCGGATGAAGTCTGACGGAATCTGCTGCTGCGCCTACAGGACAGAGTGTGTGTGGAGGAGCAATTATACCTGATTTACTCTTATATTACGTGCATACTAATCTAAGAACGTGTATATATATATATGTCCTATGCAGGAATTATTTAAAAATATCTATCTATCTATATATCTATCTATCTATCTAAGTAGGGCTGCAGCGGTCCTATACTTTAATGTATTTGACAGGATGAGAGTGAGAATGTGTTGAATTTACATCACATAGTCATGAGGTAAACCAAGCTGATCAATGCCTTCCCGTCGTGTGATCTGCGATAGGCTTAAAGCTGCCTGCTGGTGAAACATTAACCTCCTCTTCATAAAACTGCGCCATGCCTCATGCTTAAACACTAGGATACTGAGAGGTTAAATTACTGGAAATCATGTAACGGGATTAAGAGACTGCAAAAAAAATCATGGGCGGACAGACAGTCTGGTAAAGAGTTGATTAGAGTTAAAGCATAAATTCTTTAAAATGGCATTTTGGAGTCTTTAAGTACTTTGCTTTACTTTGCAATGTGCTTTCTGTACGCTTTTGATTTAAGAGTCTTTATCTAAAGTTTTTATTACTATATATTGATCAAATGTTGCTCTTTCATAGCTCTGAATGTTTCTTACATGTTTCTGAAATACAATGCAATACTCTGCTAGATATACCTGCTTTTGAATGCTGCTGTTGGTATCTTGGGGAATTTTGTTGAGATTTATTCTAAACTGTAGGAGAAACCTATGAGAGTATTAGGATTATTTTCTCAGAGGAATAATCCGAGAAGCAGGAAACTTGAGTAAAAGTCTCAATTTTGTCTCCCTTGAACCTCATTCCATCTAGAAGGAACATGAGAGATATTATAGAGCCCTCACTCATGATTTTTACAGTATGGATTGTAATTTATTTTTACCAACTGCAATATGGATTTATTTATAAATGCCTATTGAATTATGCTTGTTTAATTAAAATTGTGTTATATTGATTGCCACATGCTAAAATAATTCATATTTATTGGTACTTTCCCTAAGGACGACTCTGAGCTTCAATCTTCTGCTCTACCACTGTATGATTTCTGTGATGAAACCAGCCATACTTGTACTGGCAACACATGTCCAGGTCGACAAGCTCAGAAAGTCGAATGAAAGCACACAAGTCAAATCTACACAGGAACACTTAGAGGAAGCTTTTGAAGAGCAGGTACATTTGGATGATTCTATTCTTTGGACGAGTCAAATCATAACGTTTAACGTTAATTATTAACATTTGTTTCTTGTCTTTAAGAATCGACAGTGACTATTGAGATTTACTCGTCCCTACATGTCTAGTAAAGTAGATCTACCACATTCCTTGAGGGATTTTTCAAAACATTAAGAGATCAAGTGCTTTTTGCTTGAGGGTTACACTGAGTGCAAAAAATCTTATCAACAATGACTGATGCAATCACTCAGATTTAACTAGGTTAGAGTTGTGGTTTCAGTACGTATGTGGAGTTACGGTTGCATACTAAGTTTATGTCACCAAAGCACTATCATAAAGACATTGACATGTGTGAACCCTGAAAATTATGTCTGTTGGTAAAATAGTCAGATTTAATCTTCTTCCAAGGGCTACTACTTGCAACGCCTATTTCTTCAGTATGGGGACAATGGGACTTTGACCTATGAGGGTCTGCAGAAGTTGCTTGGCAGTTTAGGTCTTGGGGAGGTCAGTGTCCTGGAGATCCGACATGGTGGAGTGAAGCATTCTTCTCAACCCCAATCCCATTTCCACTCACATGAAGACCATCATCATCCTCAAAGGACCACAAACTCACCTCCACTCAAAGAAAGGTAATATGGCTAAAGCATTATTGTAATATTCTCTACTCAATTTACAGTCTTTTTTTACACTTACTGTGGTTATTGACTATAAATTCAGCTTTTTAAAATGTAACCTTTTATTATTCCCACAAAACCAGAGTTGAATTCCCCTGTATTTGATCTGGTTATTGTTTATATAATTCAAATACAGTTTTATGCTCATTCCAATGACTAATCCATTAAAATATTCTATCCCAGACCTCACATTAAGTCAGTGCTCAGTGGATCTCCTGCAGAATGGGGTCACTCAGACTATTTTCCACACCCTGGTCTAAGACACAAACTGGAAGAAAGTGTGCCACCGTTGTCAGACCATCCGACAGAGAAACACCTTCATGGGAATGTGAGTATTTACTCCTAAACTTCCTGTTAGAGTGTTACAAATGGACAAAGTCTACCACTGAATTCTCTTCACTATCACCTGACCAAAGGTCTGTTGATATCTTGAGGTGTGCAGACAGTAAAATTCAATTCATTCTATCTGTGTGAGGTACACAAACTATTTTGGAGAGAGATAATCATGTTAGAGGTCTCTGTTGAGAGGACTGGTTTAAGCTGGTTAGTGCTGGTTTAGATGGTGGACCAGAATATGATATAATGCTGTATATCTGCAAAACTCTGGAAAACGTTTGCAAAGCTGGTTGACCATCACGAATCTTCTGGTGATGCTGGTTGATCAGATTATGCTGGTTAACCTACTCAAGAAGCCTTCTTGGACTACCAGCACACAAACATGCTCAACTGTGGATTAACATCTACATCACAATATATGCAATATGTAAACACATAGGCCTATGTAAGTATGGAAGCCTTTTTCTTTGAAATTATGAGATACTAAGTCGTAATTATGAGATAAAAAGTCAAAATGATAAAATATCTAGTCATAATTCAAAAAGTCAAAATTATGAGAAAAAGTTATTATTATGAGATAGTCATAATTGTAACATAAAAAGTCAAAAGTGATATAAAACATCAAAATGATGGGCTAAAATGTCATAATTATGGACTAAAAAGCCATAATTATTACATAGCACAGTTATGAGATAAAATCAAAATTATGAGTTAAAATCATAGTAATTATTATATTATTATATAATCTAAAAGTCAAAATTATGTAAAAAAAAAAAAAAAGTAATGCTATAAAACATCAAAATTATGAGTTAAAATATACATAAGTCAGAAATATGTCAGAAGTATCTGGAATTGTGACAAAAAGTCAAAATTATGAGAAAAACAATTGACAAGTTTGAAATCATGAAATAAAAATGGACAAAATTCAAAATTATAAGATAAAAAGTCATAATTATGACATGAAAAATTTTGCCGTATAATGACTTTTTATGTAACAATTTTGACTTTTTAATCACATAATTATGATATAGTATACCAAAATGTTAACTTTTTACCTCATAATTTCAACTTTTGTAGTAATACAGTAAAGTCAGGCCTCATTACAGCAAAATAAATCAGTATAATTTTGCCTGTATATTATTGTAAATTGTTCAATAAGGAAATAAACAGTCCATTACAATGCACAAAAGTGACATGACCACTGCAACGTTACAGTAATATTAAAACTTAAAGTCCTCTGAGGTCATTTTCACTACGGCTGATAACTGATACAGAACATGGCATCAGTTGTGTTTGTAGAAAACAAGAGAAAGTGAGTCTGCGGTGTGATACGAGAGACATGGAAGTAGCGCAAGCTTTGAATGACCAATCATAATCGAGTATTTCAGAGAGCCATGTAATAATGTTGAATCTGACTCTCATCTCATATTTCGTTCTCCCTTATTGCAGTGTCTAAATGTTACCCAGCTCCTGTGGAACTTCGGGTTAGGCCAAGCGTCCCATATCACTCCTGCCCATTTCACCTTCCTGTGTCCTGCCCTCCTGTACCAGATTGACAGCGGAGTGTGTCTGCGGCACACAGAGGAGCAGTCCCAGGGAAGCAAAACCAGCGAGGGTTTCCTGAGAGGTGTGTGTGTGTGTACACGGTGGCTACAAGTGTGATATCAGAATCAATTTTGTGTTTGTTTTCATGATAGTGCAGGTTAAACAAAGTCATTGTATCTCAGCACTAGGATGGGCCTCCTTGGCACTCTTTGTTATCAGTTTGCCTTCCCTGGTTGCCCTGGGACTGGCACCCCTGCTTCAACCTTCCATCCTTCAAATATTCCTCTGCCCGATGGCTGGCATGGCAGTGGGCACGTTATGCGGAGATGCCCTCCTGCACCTCCTGCCCCATGTAAGAAGCAAAATACAAAATTAAGCATAATAAGCATTAATAAAGTTGACCTTGACCTTCTGTAATAATTCAAGTGCTACAGATGTATATTATTTGTGATTCTAGGCCATCTTCAGTCAGCACATTGAACATCAGGATGCTGTTTTCAAGGGTCTGAGTGTGTTGGGAGGACTTTACCTTCTGTTTGCCTTTGAGAGCATTCTGGGACTTAAACAGCATTTCAAGGCAAGTTTCATCCAGTGGGACTTTAATTATTATTTATTTTGGGGAAAGAGATCTGGAGAAGTTTTCCATTAATGGATTTTTTTGCCCCTTCTTCAAACAGAATTTAAAGAAAAGGAAACATGATGCAGAGTCTGGAAGGGAGCTGGACGCACTGCAGGGTATGTTTATTTTCAGACAAGAGAAAGAGCATTAATTCATTCATATTTATGAAACCTCTGAATTCATTTGAACTCTGTCATAGGTACCTCATCAGCCAATCAGAATGAGAGTTCAGGGCATGGCCATTCTCATGGGCAGACTGGACCAGGGAAGATGGCCATCAGAAGCATGGCATGGATGGTGGTCATGGGAGATGGGATACATAACCTTACAGATGGACTAGCCATTGGTACATAAAAATTATTACAGATTAAAGGCGTATTAAGTAATAAGTAATCATTTAAAAAGAACACGTTGTACTTGGTGAAATCACGGTCACCTTTCATGTAAAGCGCTTTGAGTACCCAGAAAAGCACTATATAAATGTAACAAATTATTATTAATATTTTTTAAAAGCAAAACCATCTGAGAAACACTGATATAGGAACCAATGAAATATAACTGTTAATTAGTGCACATTTAAAGCAACTGTATGTAAGTTTTTACCTTGAAATACCAGTTACAAAATCATTTTCCTTCTTTCCACAATCCTTTGTTCTGGGAGTATGTAAATTTGGTGCGAGCGGGTACGAAATCCCGCGAAAAGGAGAATAACGGCTTTACGGCAGCAACAAATTCACGTGTACAGTAGCCTACTGTAATTACGACAGTGATATATTTACAACAGTGAATTCCACTCACTTAACTGCAGAGGGCTCCGAAGTCGCAAAAAAAAACAAAACACAAAACTACGTACGGTTGCTTTCATTTAGGAATAAAAACATTTTTAAAACAATTATGACACTTTAATCTTAATAAATTTAACTTACACTAAGAACAATTAAAACTTTAATTTTCTTGTTCGCCTCCAGGTGTTGCATTTTCTCAGAGTCTGACAGGTGGACTCAGCACTACGATCGCTGTGTTCTGCCATGAGCTTCCTCATGAGTTAGGTATGATTGAGTCATTTCTATTATGTTCATTATGAATTATGATTATTGCATATATACATTTCTTTGCTTGTGTCTGCAGGCGATTTGGCGGTGTTGTTGGCTGCAGGCTGGCCTGTACGCAGACTGGCTGTGTTTAGCGTCATCTCTGCTCTGCTGGGCTTTGTTGGTGTTTTAACAGGAACTGCACTGGGAAACCAGTGGGCGACACATTCACCTTGGATTCTCACCATCACTGCTGGGGTCTTCCTTTATGTTGCTCTTGCTGACATGGTAATAATCTTGATTGCCAAAATACAGTAATGTTAATTTATCTATGACTTAATTTTTATTTTGAAAAGCTACTATATCCATAATAATCACACTGAATATAGTGTCTTTATATCATTTAAAGCTTCTGTTTCTCTCTAGATGCCTGAAATGCTCCATGGAGATGCTGGATCTCTGAGCCCTCTAAAGCGCTTCCTCCTGCAGAGTCTGGGTCTGCTGATAGGGGGCGCCATCATGCTTTGCGTCGCCCTTTTTGAGGACCATATTGCTGTAAGCTTGGGAGAAATCTAAGGATATGAAGAAGACTATCTAAATTAAATCCTCAGGATGTCACACCAGAATTTCCATCCATGCAGCGGTATTATGCATTTACCTCATACCATAATGAACTACGGTGTCGCTACTGCGTGGATATTCTGAAGAAAGTGCACTGGATGGATTGCTATAAAAAGAGATACAGTGGGAGGAACTCGTATATACACATCCTTGGGCAACTTCTTTTCAACCTAAGCTGAATTTTATGTAAGAAAAACTTCTTACTGAATGAGGACATCTACAGAAACTTCTAGGGCTTATCTATAAGAAGAAGAGTATTTCAGGCCTGAATGAGTTCAATGATGTGTCGTCAGTACGTTTTTCATTTATCATATAAATGTTTCTACGTCTTGCAACTTTAAACAATTCTTTTTTTAAAATGATGTATGGTTGTTGTTAAAATTATAAAAATGAACCATCTTTATAACAACCATAATGTCATTGTTTCCTGAAAAAGAGCATTTATGAATTTATAGCCATAATGAAGTTATGGCTATTAGTTATAATTTTAGTTACAATTTCATAATTCTAACCTGAATAATTTCAAACAATTATTGCAAAGTAACATTGCAAAAACATTGTCATTTTAATATGGAAGCTTGTTTCTGACACCGAATAAAAAGTAAGGGTAATTTGACTTTTTCCCTCAGAACTGCGAGACAACTTTGACATTTTTCCTTGCAATTCTGAGTTTATACAAGTTTATATATAGTACATAAGTTTATATCTCACTGCTTTTAAGGACAAGTCTGATTTGGGTGATATAAATTCCCAAACATATATAGAATTGCAAGAAAAGTTAGAATTGTCAGCGTTATTTCAGTTTTTTTATTCTAGAAATAAACTTCCATTTATTCAGATGATTTACTAAAGAGAAAAGAAAAACACCAATTAAAATATTAGCAGGGCAAGTATCAATCAGAACTACTGGCCAACAGAAAAAAATAAACTGAGTCCTAAATTTAGTCTGTTTCAACATTTTGTAGTGATCAGAGCAACAAAAGAAAGACACACCACAACAACTTGTATGTAAGCAATAGCATTTTATTTCAACATTACCAATTCTAAGCCACGATACTAAATGACAAGACCTACTGGCTGCAGCAGTTCATGAACCTGACTAACAAAAACACATGGGATATTTTTTTTTATCTTTAAAGTCAGAGAGACCAATTCATTTTTAATAAGCTCAAATTAAAAATGATTATGTTCTTTCTTACTTAAATACATGTACAGAGTTTCACATCTGTTAGTAACAAGTAACCATTCACAAGCTCATACTATGAATTAACAAGGCAAAGTGCTTTCAGGATTGCATTGTCACATAAGGAAATGAATGGCTTGAGGTCTTTTTGTGGGGTTGAAAGGGTGAGGGTTCGCCTTCCTCAGGTCTAGGAGAGGGTCACATGACCGTCCTGACAGATTCAGGCAGAATACACCGAATTCGCCCCGTGCCCCCAGGTCCAAAATGGATATGTACAGAGGTACAAAGTTGGCAGGGAGGCGGATAGCTAACACGGATTAGCCAGTGACCGGAGTAGTGTTTTTGGAAGGGCGTAAGGCTAGGGGAACTCTACATACCCCATATTTTAGTACAGAATGAATGTGCATAACTCAAACCAACCAACCCCCTTTCAAACCTCCACCACCAGTAGAAAATTGAGTTGTTGCTTCAGTACCAAAGTCATACAACCATCCACGCACTCTACTGAACTCGACCAGATGCACGTACATACCATGAAGAGCTGTAAACTTGAGTTCAGAGCGCTCACAGTGAACATTTAGAAGTGAGAGAAAGTGAAAGAGACAGAGAAACGGAGGGAAAAACGAGCACGAATGTAAATGCCAGCTAGTATAGGCTGATATGTTTTCCCTGTTTTGTCAAAATAAAGCAAAGAAAGGAGCGATAGAGGCAAGACACTTATGACATCATTTGAAATATAATGGGGAGAAAGTTGGATTCGAAGAAAAAAAAAGAAATCATAATACAGTCTGGCTTCACATTCCAGTGGTACTCTGTTGTGTACACACTTATCATGTGTATCACACAAATATCATGTTACAGACACACACACACAGTCAAGTACGCTAACGGTCATCTTATATCACTTTAATATTGTTTAAGTTATATATCTGTTCATATACATATATATTTCCATTTGTCATCAACAATTGGAGGAGTTTTCAATGCATCAAGCTGTAACACAGAGGTAGGATAATGCTACTTAAAATGCCTCACATTTCGCTAATTTTAAACCATTGTGTCGGCGATGGGTCAGGCTTGAAGCGGAGCGGCAGGTGTTTTTTATGCAAGCAAGTGGTGATCTTATTGGTTGATACGGAATCGGTGTGATGTCGTAGACCCTGCAATGGTTCCAGGCTTCTGCTGGTGATGGTATCTCCTACACGTTTAACTTAAAGACAAGATAAGAATATTTGCAGATATGTCGATGAGGTATACAGGGTTGATATGACCCCTGTTTGTCGCACTCGCACGCACAACACATACACACTGGGTGCTGCCCTACACGATCGCTCGCTATGTTTCCATCGTCGAAACAATTAGCGGAGAACGGCTTGGAGTTCAATACTCAAGTAAATAGTGCAGTTTTAAAGTCAGGGTCACATTTCCTTCACGTCATAATGCTTTTCAAATACTTGGCATGTTCAAGCAGAGCTCGGAAGCAGTGACAGTAACCCTGTTTTTGCGGGAATCCATCTCAGCTGCTCGGTTCTGCGTTTCGGCGATGGAAACACAGCCACGGTGTAGTATTATTATTATTTTTTTTTTCATAACAGCAATCTTTTGGAAAGTCTTAAAGACGGCGGGTCCTAGTGAAACTGGATTCAAACATGGGACGCAGGAGGTCCGCTCGATTAAAGCCAGTCGCTTCGAAATGGCCAAATCCTGCACGCATCCAATTCACATTCAGTTTGACTGAAATAAGGCTCTCTCAGCACTGAAATCTCTTATGTTGGATTCAGTTACAAGAAGAGGGTGTTAACCAAAGGTGCCACAGATTACATAGCCAGGCCAAAAGCAGCCAGAGTCAACAAATCTTTAGAAATATACAATTGTCTCTTGATACTTGTATTGCTTGTTCTTGAATGAAATCAAGTGGCCATCTCTACAGAGACATACATTGGTCCTATGTTGTGAAATACTAGATTACTTTATTCAGTGTGCTCCCTGTGATAATCAAATATGAAATCATTGATTGCTTGAAGCCAAAATGAAGGACCTTAAAGTAAGTTACAACTTAAGGTTTTCTGAAGATTATTATATGACTTCTGGTATTGGTTGTCAACGGTACTTCTGTTTTGAACAATGAAATTCAAAAGGAATGTTTCTTTATGATACAGGTTTCATTTTTTTGTTTATTATTTAAAACGTACGAAGACATTTAATGACAAATATTGGGATCTTGATGTCAGACCCCCACCCCCCCCAA
>NW_015659390.1:496112-504309 GCF_001515625.1 Sinocyclocheilus rhinocerous
AAAAACGATCCAAAGATAAGCAATGAAACGTTCTTTGGTACCGCATAACATATGGCCCAATGTTCAACTGTTGCGTGGGGAGAAATAAAACCCTGCATATTTCACTGCTGACAACAACAACAACAACAACATTCAATATATCATTTCCAAATAGAACTATCACATCTCTAATCCAAAAAAAAAGAACTGTAATTCTAGGCAATGCGCTTCGCTTTTGGTATCAAATCAATTGATTAGGGGGTAAATGAACAGGTCTAAACACCCCCCAACACACACACACACACACAAATGCTTAACATGCCACGAAAGCATACTGACTTTAAGTGACGCTGGAGAAGGTACATGGAAAACGGCAATCTCTGACCTATCAACCGATGAGAAAACAGAAATGCCATCTTTCCAGTAAGCAAGAAGTATTGATAAGGCTTTGACACCTATCACAGTTTCCACCAAGTCCATTGCACATTCCACAAGAAAGTGCCACTTATGGAGGCAAAGCAGGAAGGAGTTTAAATTTGTACAATCCAAAAAAAATAAAAATAAGTGAAATAAAATACCCTGCTTAAAGAAAAAAAAAACAAAACATGGATGTTGTAAGAGGGCATTTTCCTCCATTAAGGATACTATGGCGCACAAAAAAAGTTATTGCACTTCAGTCCATTTTAGGTGGATACTTTGACGTCGATACAACATAGAGAAAAGGAGTCATGCCAACATTCTACAAGACACTGGGTTACAACTAATCTCCAATGCATTACCACACAAAAACGACACAACACACGTCTACTTCACTAAAGAGTTCACACGTTGTAAAACTAAACACGTTTTGTTCCATACAGAGTTTGAACAGGTCACTAGCTAGAACCGATCAAATGTTTCGCCGTTATGGTTTCATTCAATTTACAAAAGTTAATTATTCATCTGCGGTGTCGTGACAAATTTGATTGCGAGTTTTGACGGCTCAACCACGTGGATGGTGGCTATTTTTGAAACTTACAACAGTTGTTCATTCATAAGGCTCACTAAAGGTGTTAATGGAAGACCATACCCTGTGGCATGTACTTGATAACAAAAGGCACAATCCCACATACTCATCACAAAGTGTAGTACTTTAAAGAGATGATGATGCTTACAGACTCCAAAGAAATAGCAGCATGCCACGCAAAGCAGTCATTTTCTCAACCGAAGCCAACAAGCAAGTAAGGTCAGTGTTAGATTTACAGATGAAGGTCCATGATCGGTCATTGAAGCTCTTGGGCTATCTCTAGTGGCACTATGCAACTCTGCGAGACAAAAGGAAGTATTCCTGCATAGCTTTTTTTTAAAATATGAAAATGTTTTTTAAAGGGATCCCTACGTGCCCTGTCAGGTCAGTCACTCAGTCAGGCTCCGGTGGTTTTCTAACTAGCCTTATGAAAACAAGCTGCTGGCGAGAACAACAAAAAGCAGCTATTTTTGATTAAATTATTCGCTTGCAGATTTACAATTTGAACTATTAGCGCTTACTGAGTAGAAACATGAAGTAACACTAAGCCAGGGTGAAGGACATCATCAAGTTCAAGAGCACCTCTTGAAAAAGCCAATGCTTTCCATTTCAAGGCCTCAAAACGTGACCTTAGGATTCCAGTTGCACGGAGCATGCGTAGCTAAAAGCCCACCCAAATTTCATGTACCAGTATATATAGCACGATAGATTTTAAGGACAGCTAGTTTACGAGGTAAGATTGCCACGTCAAGGCAATTCCGACCACACTTCTTGAGGAATTATGTACAGCACATCTTCTTGTGCTCTTGTTATTTACTTTGTTAGAAATATTTGCATTTATAACATCACACAAGTATTTACTACCTAAATGTTTCAACTAAGACACAGAAAAATGGGGAGAAAATGTATCTACTCTGTCCTGTATAAAATTATTTAGCATTGGATAATACATACTTTTTTTCTTAAGATGTATTGCCAGATCTTTTACCATTCACTACCCGTGTTCCCATACTGATTTTTTCTGCAAATTGGTGTTTTTATAAATCAGTACTTTAAATGCTTAATTTAGGAGAACCTAAACCCAACATTATCAGATTTTTGCTTAATGAGTAAAGTTAGTCAAACATTAGCTGTTCCAAAATAAATTTTACAGCTAAATATTTGAAACAAATGTATTAAAAAAAGACTTTTTTTTTTCTTTCTATGTTCTAGTGCAAAAACTCCTAATAAATTCCATGAAAATTATTATTTTGAGGCCAGAAGCCATTATGGTACATCTTTCAGCAAAACAACCTATAGAACAGTGTGCTTCTTATGAATCTCATCGAAACGAGATCCCACGTTAATGACAAAATCTCTCAAGTGCTGCGACTGCTGAACTATACCGTTTCCTCTTAAGGCAAAAAGTTGGGAGATAGACATAGGTTAAATGAAACGGGTGTTTTGAGTATTGCCTTAAATGGATGCGTCTTCAAGTAGTAGGGACGCTGAGGTCCACTGAGGTAAATCAGACATTCTATCAGCCATTAATACCTTTGCGAGAAAAAAAATTATATCGATACAAAAATGCGAGGATGGACATACAATAAGGACACTGAGTTAAGCTACAATTAATCTGCTTTCCAACAAAATGGTTACAATTATTAGACGACTCTAGTTTCCAACTGCCTGCATGTAATTGCAACCATTATAACTTGGTCAACAGTTGGCCCTTCATAGCAAAGTTGCGTAAAAACAAACAAAAAACAAGCTCACAATTTGCTGATCCAGAATAAAACAAGAAAAGCTATGTAAATGTGTCATTTTGGTAAATGTCAAATTTGCCCTTCGGTTAATAATGAAATTAAGGCGTTTCGTAATTCCATTGCTTAGAAATAAACCTCAAATTATCAATGGTTTGTGGGAACTATCGATTACACTGGAACATTTATAAAATATCATTTTTGAATTAGTCGTTGACTGAATGACTCAAATCCAGCTACTCCATTTATAAGGGCAAATGCTAAGTTATGGCGTAGCCATAAAAGCTTTCAGATGGAGGTGATCTCCACCAAAGGCTAACCAGCCCATCAGTATAGCTTAGTATATACTGACATTTTTAGACAGTCTGATTGTGAACGTACTGGCATTTTACAATAACTAACACTATGTGGATCTCCAAAAAATATAATGGGCACAGTAGCTTATGTTAGCTTGGACTTCGTTCGTTTTCTTTTTTGGTAATGGTCTTGACGCACACTCAAAAACTGAACCCAAGGAATCATTCATTCACATTTTTACAAACGTATCAAAATGAGAAAGGAAAAAGAAAAGTTATGGCACTAAATGATTTAGGGAGGAAACCCCCCTTATCAGTTATCAGTACTCTACCCTACAAAAAAGTCTTGCCTCTTTGTGACCGGTTCCCTTATTGTTCGTACACAGAACACCTAATGCACCAACTCTATTAAAAGTTCTGAAAGGGCTCCTGTTGTCAAGCTAATTATTTAATCGCTAACTACTGCATACAAGTTTTTCACCAACATCGAAGCAAGCTGCTACCATCATGGCATACATTCGACAAAACAATTCAACGATTTTAGTGCAATGCCAATAAGACAACGAGAAATTTGAGGAATTAAAACAAGTACGTTTTAGTTTGTTTTGGCTGGATAAGAATTATTTTCGCTAATAAATAGACAAAGATCACATCTAAAAAATTAGCTCCAAGATACAATCGAAAGCAGCACTTTTTCTTGCACCAAAATGAAATGTATTACTAATCACAGGCTCCACGGGCACTTGTTTTTCGAACTCAACTACATGTGGTACGACTAGCTAGACTAAATTTATAAATAATTTTTTATTTTTTTTACAACTACAAGCAGTATAACTGGCAGTGCAAATAACTTTAAGCTCTCATCAACTTGCACTTCATTATCGTACCCTGTTGCTGTCTACACATGCACTGATTCCCTCCACCAAACCACAGCAAAAGTTATTGTACGTGATAAAAGTCAAGCTCAAGTACAGGTAAATAAGCTTGAATTAAACTCCCATGAGGGACTTCCTCTTAGTCATGTAGCCCACTTAGAAATATTTCCCAGGCAAAACACTCCGATATAACTTGACTAATCTGATTTGCACACATGCACATTTGTACTCTTGCAAGTAGAAGTCAGATATTTGCCCATTTACAGCTTGTGACAGATGCAAAAGCGTATTTTTTTCATCCTTTTTTGTTACTGAACAAGCAAGTGCTTTATATCAGGTCTGCGTGGAGTGGAGAAACTTGTTTAAGCAGCCAAAACCTGTCATTACAAAGAGGAAGAGGTAATTTCGTGAATCAGTATAAATATGCTCTCCACACAGCCTTTAAACATCTAACGTTACCATTTCGTTTGTCTACACACCTTCATTCACCCATAAAATATCAGTTAATGTTACAATACTTCAAAGCTACTCTATCTAAATCACTAAAATCCTGATATACTGTAATGAAAGCAATAGTATTGGTATAATTGAGAACAAGTCCACATTTCACACCTGAAAGTATGCTTGAATTAAGAGATATAGATATGTATAGCTCTTCCTAATTGAAAAAAAAAAGTGTTGACGCTATGGCGTGTTTATGAAAAAAAAGAAATCTATGGCAAAATCAAAAGCCCTTTCAACTGATTGTCTCATTACTGACTGAGCATATATTGCCTGTTTGTGGTGCACAAACAAACAAAAAAAAGGATGTTTCAAACACTCAATGTTCTTATTTTGTGTTTAGGTGCAAAAAACCTAATGGAAGCACAACCTTAACTTTGTTAATCAATTCACCTTTGGCAATAAGGAAGCATTTTTAAAAAGAGCAGGGGTGATTGTTATTTCAGTACTTTAATTAAAAAGATAATGCCTTTTTGGATATCTATTAGTTTCTATTAAAATGGTAATTAGAAATTGCTCGACTTTGGTCATACCCATGACTGCTCCCCAACACCATAAACAAATATAAAAAAGGTCCAGTCAGCATAAACACTCGACATATACACACTCCCCAAAGTCTAAAACAACCCAAGTGGGTTCTGATATATGAATCACACGTTCATCTATTCAGGTGATCAATTCATAACAGATTTTAGTGAAATACTCATGTTTCACTGGTCGAAGCACCATTTCGACGACTTTAAGGGACCGCATATGGTGTGTTTAACTGACTGGACCCTAGGTAGACAAAACTAAATTCAGTAGGCACTGTGAAAGCAACTCCACACTAAATATTATAGCAAAGCAGTAGATTTAATTTAAGACATTTTATGAGGCCCAAAAAGCAAAACAAATAAAACCAAAGGTCCTAA
The DNA here is from genome assembly GCF_001515625.1 of Sinocyclocheilus rhinocerous. Taxonomy (NCBI): domain Eukaryota; kingdom Metazoa; phylum Chordata; class Actinopteri; order Cypriniformes; family Cyprinidae; genus Sinocyclocheilus; species Sinocyclocheilus rhinocerous. Next base: position 501,423 of record NW_015659390.1, read on the forward strand.
GGAGCAAGTACTGTGTATGACGTTTGCATCTGTAATGTTTGTGCTTTCTATACTTCCTTAGTGTAGCATATTCAAAATGTTGTTTTAACGGCCAAAATCATGACACTTTTAACTCCTCTTTCTTCTGCCTACCTACAAACAGTGATCTGGACTACCTAATACCTACATTGTAAACCTAATATGAATTTTCAACCTCAAAACCCATCCAAACACTATCCCTTTTCTCTCTAACAAGTAAACAAGCATTATATATCAGACCCCTCTCTCAGGAGGTCATTGGTCTTTTGGCTTAAGGTAGTATGGTTTCCCTTCTGTTCTGATTCTGTTAGGTTGTTTGTTTTTCCTGATCTGAGCTAAATCAGATTGCAGCTCACATAAAAACCTGGAAACGTAATAATCAAGTATGGGATGAAAAACTTGGACTGTTGCGCAAAAGTGGATGTCACACATACACGTGCACGCACACACACAAACAAGACCACTATCAAATACATGGTCCCGCAAATTCATGCAAATCTAGTGTAACCCGTTTAAATTGTTCCTCAGGGCAGGCTGTAAATTCCTATGCAAGGCCACAGCATCACGCAAATTGGAGGCATGATATGGAAACCCATCCATTATCACTGTTACCATGGAGACACACAGCTGCATAATTCTAACATGAACCGAGTCGAATCGACTGCAAATGGAGAAGAAATAAAGGACTGACTCGCCAGTGATGGATACTGGTTCGAATAGATGGCTTAGATTCAAATTTTAGATTTTAGACTCGTACTGAATGGACAGCATCTAAAATGGGAGTCAGGGGGTGGGAGGAAAAGGATGCGGGGGAAAATAAATAGAAATAAATAGCTAAATTCGTCCTCTCGTGTTCACTCTCTACTGAGATGTGAAGAAAAGCTTTGATACTGGCACAGGAGGGATGTGTGGCTGTAATTGCATATAGGTTTATCTAGGTGTGTAGAGAGGACCAAACCAAGCGACCACGCTTTATTTATTTTTTTTAGCGAGTAAGAACGCCTTACTCGGTCAAGTAGCCATCCAAGCCGATAGTAGCACCATGGCGATCTTTGACGTAACCATGGCGAAGGCCTCCATTGGGCAGGGGGGGACAGGCGGCGGTGATGCCACAGTGCTTGAGCAGGTTGAGGCTGGGAGACGACGGTGAGGACGAGGAGGACGTGGAGGAGGAAGGCTTCATGGTTGACAGAATGAGAGCTAGGCAGTCGGCAACAGCTTTATTGGATGCGCAAGCCAGGGCTGGCGTATGACCTGTGACAAAAACACAAAGGCATCTTAGCCAAGGAGAAACTCATTTAAATGTAGCAGTTAGGCTACATGATTTATGGAGCGGTTGTTCAAGGGATAGTTCACCCAAAAATGAAAATTCTGTCATTAATTACTCACCCCCATGGCCTTTTAGTGCGCAAAGAAAACAAAAATAACTATTTAACCATTTCTTCTGGGACAGTCTGCCGCCATTAACGAGAGTACCATGGCGCATGCCGTTATTTTTGTTTTCTTTGCGCACAAAAGGTGTATTTGCAGCTTCGTAAAATTACAGTTGAACCACTGATGTCACATGGACCATTTTAACGATGTCCTTACTACGTTTCCGTGCCTTGACCATGGTAGGATCCTTGCTGTCTATGGAGGGTCCGAAAGCTCTCAAATTTCATCAAAAATATCTTAATTTGTGTTCCGAAGATGAACGAAGGTCTTACGGGTTTGAAAATTCAAGAAAGAATATTCATTTTTGGGTGAACTATCCCTTTAAGATGGAGCACTGTGCTAATGTACCGTATTTTCCAGAAAGTCGCTTATATTCCAAAGTAATGAAAATAACATCAAGCACACACGACATATCAGTTCTAACATAGCTAACTTGACATCACAGCCTATTCATCAAACTAAAATGCAGTCAACCAAGCCTAAAGTTACACGGTTCAAATTCTCACATCTCCGTTTTTTCCCGCAGGGAAATGACTTTCTTTCAGTAAATGATGGTAAGTTGTTGTTAGCTGTTGTCGAATTATAAATGGTCTATGCATTCGCACAGAAATGTTTTATTTCTTGGGTTTCACTTTTTTTTTTTTTATCTCTCCCTAACACCATTTGTGCTTGATAGGCAAGGCAAAGCACATCAAGTTTATTTCCCACATGCTGATAATTCAGTTTCACTTTAAGTAAGTTTATGCTTGGTGTTTCTAATAAATGTTGTTTATAATAAATGGCATCATAATTAAAATGTTTTGATGTTCTGTGGAGTAAAGGGAACTAAAATATACTATAGTATATAGTATAAACTATAGTATAGTATAAACTTCTAAATTATCTAAGCTAACAGAATGTGTTAAAAATGTAAAAGATTGGATGACCAATGAATTTCTCCTATTAAATTCGGATAAGACAGAGATATTACTTATCGGACCAAAAAACAGTACACAGAATCTCTTGGATTACAATTTGCAACTAGATGGATGTACGGTTACTTCCTCTACTGTAAAAAATCTGGGTGTTGTATTAGACAGCAACTTGTCTTTTGAAAATCGTATTTCCCATGTTACAAAAACAGCATTCTTCCATCTTAGAAACATTGCCAAGCTACGAAACGTTAGCTACCTGTTTCTGATGCAGAAAAGCTAGTTCATGCATTCATGACCTCTAGACTGGACTATTGTAATGCACTGCTAGGTGGTTGTCCTGCATCTTCAATAAACAAGCTACAGGTAGTCCAAAATGCAGCTGCTAGAGTCCTTACCAGGTCAAGAAAATATGATACCTATAAAGTTCCATATCAGTTCCAAAATATTATTACTTACCTATAAGGCCCTTAACTAGTCTTCTACCACGCTACAATCCATCACGCTTCCTAAGGTCACAAAAC
>NW_015659390.1:504409-507833 GCF_001515625.1 Sinocyclocheilus rhinocerous
GCAGAATATACTTTTTACCCCTAATCTTATCTTTGCACCAGTTCATGTTGCTGTGAGCAGCTCACACAAACTTTTCCCAAAAATGCAAAACATAAATTTGTCTGTATTGTATTGCACATTCACTTAGAAATACCGCAGCAAGGCCTGTCTTACCTTCCTCATCCACTGCCAGCACTGTGGCCCCACGATTCAGCAAGGCCTGAACCACGGTGGCCAAACCATTCCTGGCGGCAATGTGGAGGGGCCTGAAATATAAAGAAAATGAAGTTGAGAATGATTTTTAAATGTTTGTCCAGTTTATTCTGATTGAGTTACAAGTAAAGTGTGTAGTTTCTGTGCCACAAAGACAAATCAAGCAAATGTTTAAAGCTAGTCAGGATGCTCAAAAAAGAGAGCAATGTTATGAAATTGCTACAGAGCCATGAATAATTACTTCTTGTATTTGCAAACTAGGACAAAGAAACTCACATTTGAAGCATACTGTTGGTTGCATTTATGAGGATAGGGTTGTGGATCTCCTTCAAGATCAGCATGGCACACATTTCATGAGCCTTCAAACACACAGTTAGCCATATGCACAACATTTGAGAAATCTGATCAAGAGAAAATTAGTGTTAAGTTTAAATAGAGCACAGTTTGTTACCTTGCTGCAGGCCAGGTGCAGGGCAGTGTTCTTGTTCACATCCAGGAGGGACAGGTCAGCTTTGGCTCTGTGCAGCAGTAGGGCTGCATACGACAATAACAAAAAATCTGCAATTACTAAGCTCTCTATAAAGGCATGAGACTTACAATGTCTGAGGGTCTTGGATTACTTATATCACACATGGTACAACTCTTACCCACAGCACCGCTTTGGCCATTGTCGGCGGCCACCATCAGTGCAGAACGCCCTGAGTGGTCTACGGAGTTGATGTCAGCTCCATGCCGCAGAACCAGCTGCAGCCCAGCCACGTCCTCGGCAACTGCGGCCGCGTGAAGCGGGGTCCTGAGTACAAAACGTTAGAACATAGTCATTTAGATAGTTGATAACTCATGCACTGGTTTTCAATTTGTAACTTTTTAAAACTTAATATTCATATATAATTGTATTTTAATAACTACTTGCACCAACCTTCCTTTGGCATCCCTGATGTTTACCAGCGAATTACAAACACTGGATTCCAACAGCAGCTCTGCAGAACCACTATGGCCATTAATGCTGCAATGAGACGACAAGAACATGCAGCATGGCGATTAGGAAATATATACCATACATTATATATTCAATATAGTTTTATTTAAATACTCTTTGCATATCAAACACTTAATATATGGGTTTACTACGCAGAAAGGATTCAACGGCTAATTTCGGTGGCTGTAAAAAATTTATTCGAACAAGTATCCAAGTACACTACCATCCAAAAGTATGGGGTTGGTAAGATTTTTAAATGATTTTTGAAAAAAAGTTTCTTATGCTCACCAAGGATGCATTTATTTGATAAAAAAAAAACAGTAAAAACTGAAATATTGTGAAATATTATTGCAATTTAGTTTTCTATTTTACTATATTTTAAAATGCTAATTCTCATATGCTGATTTAGTGCTCAAGAAACATTTATTATTATCAATGTTGAAAACAGTTGTGCTGCATAATATTTTTGTAGAAACTGTGATACATTTTTTTCAGGATTCTTTTGATAAATAGGAAGTTCAATTGCATTTCAAAAAATAGAATTTTTTGTAAAAGTCCTTGTTGTCAATTTTAATGCATCCTTACCATATACAAGTATTACCTGTGTTTTTTTAATCTTACTGTCCCCACACTTTTTAATTGTTGTGACTGGGTTACACTGGGGTGGAACTGATTTAAAATTAGTGAGCCTTTTTTACACCATTAATACTATTATTGATTTAAATGTGAAGTAATCTGGGTACAAACTGCAAAGATGATGAATAAAAAATAAAAGTGGATAATTCCTAGAATTATTTATAACAGACATGTCCATGACTTTGACATTTAATTAATTTGCCTGACTTTTTCAGTTCAGTTTCTGTTTTCCCAGGAATTATTTCAAATAATAATAATAATAAAAAAAGAATTACATCACCTTTGAAACCGAAAAGAAAAAAAACAATACTCACAGAGCACAGTGCAGTGGGGTGAAGGGGTTTCCCTCCTGGATACTACATGGTTTAAGTTCAAGTAAAACATCCAAACAGTCTTCATGACCTGTTTCACAAATAGCGCAAGTCACCTATTTAACTTATGATAGTTTTAGCAATGCGAACGAGCCATTGAGGCTCAAAAGGTCTGAGCTCTTACCGTGATAGGCTGCCCAGTGTGCGGGTGTGTAGCCGTGGCGGTCTGTGATTGGGTCGTGGGGGTGGGAGTGGTCAGCAGCAGAAAGAAGATTGGAGAGAATGTCAGCATGGCCGCAAGAAGCGGCCAGATGGACTGCGGTTCGCCCCTGAAAATCTCTGCTGAGGACTGAGACACTGTGGGACAGCAGGGCGGTTATACAGTCCTCCCGACCCATCACCGCCTACAAAGACAGACCTGGTTAGAAACCTCCCATTATGAGGACTATAGCAAAAGCTTTACTAATGATTTGAGAATCTCACCCCTCTGTGTAAGGCTGTTCTTCCTCTCCTGTCTCTCATATCAGGGCAAGCTCCTCTCTCCAGCAGCAGATGCACACAGTCAGTGTGTCCCCCCAGCACTGCCATCATTAGTGGTGTTCTATCAAGAGAGAGAGAAACAGTGAGAATGATATCAACAACTGTGAGCTGCAAATGCAAATGAAAATGAATACAGTTATGATTATTTTCCAGCATTGTTTGGGAACATTTTAATTACAATTTTTATGAGGATCTCTTATCAAAAATGGAAGTGCTATGCATGGCTTGTTTTGTTTTTGTTTATTTGAAAGTGACTTTTTGTGTTTGAACTGTTATGCGAATTACATATTTTGACACTTAATTGTCATACCAATAACTGAGATTACCAAATTGTCTTTTTGTTTACATCTCTGAAATGTATATAGTGAAAAGTATTTCTGAAAAATGAAATAACACTGAACAGGTTGTGACATGAATAGCATTTACCTAAAATATTTATTAAATGCTAAAATATCTCTTTTTGTTTCAAGTTTTTTGGAACCCAGACAAACTGCGTATTACAGTCTTGTCACAGATCATAATTGTTATTACTATTAGGAATAATATTAGTATATTTGCATACAATAATAATGAATATTTCACTGCAGTATGGTCCAGAAACAGGCTCAAGCCTTTGTTGCACATGCAGACCTTGGAGTTAAATACTTATAATTTTATAACTATTATTTAGTTATAATTTTAATATGATAACTATGTTAACAAATCAATATAATTATAAATACAAATATAAAAATGTAAATACAATTATTATAAATATAAAAAAATT
>NW_015659390.1:507843-512632 GCF_001515625.1 Sinocyclocheilus rhinocerous
GGGCCGAGTTATTTTTTTTAACCCAAATGCTGGGTTCAGCCTGTTGGGTCATTTTATTGGGTTATTTTTAATATTTTTTTTACCTAGGTGCTAGGTAGTTTTTCTGTAATTAAGTTGCTGGGTCATTTTTAATGCTAGGTTATTTTTTCTACCCAATCGCTGGGTCAAAATAACCCAGCATGTATTCTGTCTAATATTTACCCAGCGCTGGGTTGCCAAATAACCCAAGTTGGGTTGTTTTTAACCCAGCATTTTTTAGAGTGAAAGATCAATCTCACCAGCTCCAGGTTTTGTTTGTTGCCATGGGCTGCAGCATAATGCACAGCACTGTATCCTTTAGTGTTGCACAGAGATGGATCAGCACCATTATCCAACAAATGCTCCACACACCTGAAAGTATCAAAATGCATGGGGCTCAAAGACCAAAACAACTTTCCTCAGTCACACTAACATTCAAAAGTTTGGGGTATGTAAGATTTTTTAAAATGTTTTTAAAAGTCGTCTCTTGTGATCACCAACACAGCATTTATTTTGATAAAATCAAGTAAAAACAGTAATTTGTGAAACTGTGATTTAAAATATTTTTTTTCTATTTTAATACATTTTAAAATGTAATTTATTATTACTTCAGTCTTCATTGCCACATGATTCTTCAGAACAGAATCAAACAGAAAATTTTGTAACATAGATGTTACATTATACAGTATAGCTGAAGATGCATCCTTGCTAAATAAATTGTTTGTTTCTTAATTATTTTATACAGTTTTTTCCAAACTACTTTGCTGACCCCTGGGAGACCTTTGAAACAATGTGCAGTACCTTAATGGACCACTAGGGGTCTGCACACCCCTAGCACTAAACAGTGTTCAAAGAGACAGCTGACATTATCTGCACCAATGATTCCACTCCAGATGGTCATGTGACACATGTGACATAAGTGTAAAGCATATATAATGTAATTATTATTTCAATAATTCAAGTGGAAAAAACAAACTTCAAGTAAGAGCTGCTAAGATTAGGTACAGAACTTCATTTACAAACAAAAAAACAAAACTTACAGGAAGGATTCCTTCTCCCCATCCTCTTGGTTCTGATGGGTGCTGGCATGGGGTCGGTCCATTCTGAGAAAGACACCAGAAATCAGTAATGCGGTGTACACCATGCACTATTATATTTAATAGTTGCAAGATGATGTGTGGATGTGTGTGAGTGCATTTCACCTGCAGAACGCAGTCGATGCAGCTGAATAGTGTAGAGGTGTACAGCCAGAGCGGTCACGCTCATTGACCTCCGCCCCCGCTCCTACCAGAACCACCACACACTGATACCTACCATTAGCAGCCGCATAGTGCAAAGGAGTCCTGGTGGAGAGACAAATTTAAACACTCAGCATACTGGTAAACCTAAAAAAAAAGGTTCAGCATACTTCATGCCAAAATCCTATATTAAAGAGAAGAAATTGCACGGAATACACTGAAACCAAAAACAATCAGCCGAAATACATTTTTTGACAAAATTATATAATTAAAAAGTTGACATAAAAACTGTATATTTGAGTGTTGATTATTAAATGTGATAAAAAATGATTGCAGAGCATCACTACTTGGCATAAGGAATATTTACATCATGCACACTTCAGACATGATCATGACAGAAATTGTGAGCATCCCATTTTATCAAAGAAAGAAGATTTGTACCTTCCAAACTTGTCCTTCTTATTCATGTCAGCTCCACTGCTTAAGAGCAGGTTGAGACATTCAACATTCCTGAATGAAGAAAATAAAGGATATGCATAAATAAATATGTTAAACATCTTTTTCAATTACATTCAGATGCTGGCTGTTGAGTCAGAATCAGCAAAACGACCTTGGTTGGCATTTGTGCGCATAAAACGCTGTTTTTATGGGACACCTGATGTAAAGTGGGCCAGTGGCTTTTTAAATAGCCCATTCTAAGTAGAGCTGCAGCCTCACCCTCCAGAGGCAGCAGCGTGTAGACAGGTCCTCCCAAAGTTGTCTGGGGTGTTGATGTCAAATCCGGCCGAGAGCACGTGTTCTTTACTCATTGACAACACAATGCTGTAGAGCTGACCTGCAAAAGTCAATGCAGTGTTAGTTAGAGGAAAACACTGTCACTTTGGCTGGCAGGAAATCGGTCATGTGAAAAGCAGTTAATGGACTGCTTTAAGACTTCAGTCTATTACTAATGAAGTAGCATGGAATTTGACATTTTTTGAAGTAACATGCACATAAATCTGGGACTGCAGATGCAAATTAGCTTTATAGCTAACTCTGGCACAACACTGTTGTTGTGCGTTGTCCCTGTACAAATAAATAGAAAAAAAATATATATATATACAGTGGGTACGGAAAGTATTCAGACCCCCTTAAATTTTTCACTCTTTGTTATATTGCAAAAAAAATATATATATATATATATATATGACAACTATTTAGTACCATATTATTACAATCACAGCACTTCCCTAAGGGACAAGGACATATACAATATAGTCTAGGGACAAAACCATTTTCATTTGGCCCTTGCTGGGAGAAAGTGTGCGTACCTGAGGAAAGTAGCTTACGACAACAGTCAGAGGACCCGTAGAGCACAGCTAAGTGTAGAGGAAACATCCCATGAATCCCTTGTCTGTACAAAGAAGACAAATAAGCAAATTATTTCATTACACATGCCACAAGCAGATAACATGCAAACTGAGAGGAGATTAGAATCAGTTTCCTTGTAAATGCAAATTCCTTTTGGAAGAGGGGTAAGACTGTGCCATTTTTAACTAAATTGTCAGAAATACAAGGAGAAATGAGATGCACATGAAACAAATACACCTAATTATATGTGAGGGTGCCTGCTATTAACTGAAATTTTCTCACATTTTCATGAAAAAGCGAGGAAATGTATAATATTCACAATTTTTTAATGTAGTGATCCAATCTTCAACATTTTGCAATGACTTGCAACATTATATGAATGTTTTTTTTCTTTCTTGTTACTTATTGAGCCAGTGACACACTTTAGCCCAGTGCTGATGTTATTAACTAAAACTAAATCATATGATAAAATGTGCAATTTTGTAATTACAATAAAGCTAAAATATAAATATTACATGAAAAACTGAATCTTGTAAAAATGAAATGTAGTCTTGGCAACTAACTGAACAAGTTAAAGTACTCTCTAAAGAGTACTAAACTTTTTAAAGAATTATTGAAAAAAAAAAAAAGCACATAAAATTACTTAAAAATAATAATAAATTAGAATATAATATAATTTATAATTAATACTAAAAAAACACTGCTTCAGCCCCACATACCATTTTGCATAAATGTAATTCATGATCATTAGCCACATAATTTGCTTAAGATTGTATGATAAAGACATTATGCAATTGTTATATTGTAAAAGATGACTTTACTTCACTCACTACAAAGCAAGAAAACAAAAACACCTAAACAAAGTCTCACTTAACAAACATGTTTTTACCTGGCTGTGTCAGCACCGTTTGTCATTAAGGTGCTGATAAGCAGCTCGTGGCCGTACTTAGCAGCAACATGAAGAGGAGTATTGCCATATCTGTCCACACAATCTATCTCCCCACCTGAGGAAACAACAAGTAGGGGTTAAATACTACAAAAGGAATTGGAAATTGAGTGAAAAAGGAAAGTAACTAACCATTTTGAATAAGGATCTGAGAGCGAGTGAAACGTCCATGAATGGCTGCCATGTGCAAAGGGCTTTTCCCTTCTTTACTCTGTGGAAAAGAAAAAATAAAGGAATGTCTTTCCTAAAGCTTAAAAACATTGAGAAAGGATACAAAAATTCAAGTCAAATACGTTTAGATCATCCAATCAGAGAAATGCATTAATAAACCACTCCCGTTTCCCTATCCAGACCTGCATGTTGACATCAGCACCGTTGTTGACCAGCAGCTCCAGGCAGAGAGCCCCGTTAGTGGACACGGCAGCCAGGTGGAGGGGTGTGTAGCCGCGGTGGTTGGGCTGGTTGACGTTGGCCCCACGGTTGACCAGCTCGTTGGCTACAGCCTCCTGTCCCGTGTAGCAGGCCACATGGAGAGCAGTGTTTCCAAAGGCATTAGGCTCATCAATCTGAGAAACAGACAGCATGGAATAAAATATCCTGCAAACCAAGGATCAACCATCTTTCTTTTCCGGGAAAATAAACCAAAAATATTGAGGACTCATTCTGCACTACAGATTTTTGCCACCATCTTGCTAGTACAAAATCATGGGTCATAGCTATGACATAACTAATACTGATCCTTTTTTATTGACAAGTCGTTCAAATACCCGCCAAAATGTTTTTTTAATTAAAATTATATTATGACAATAATAAAATATTCACATGAGGTGGGTTTCAGAAACAAATTATCATCACTCAAGTAGACCAAATCCATGGACATCCGATTCACTTTTTGGCCTAAAATTTGTTCTTTTAAAAACTAAACACTTTACATTGCAATCATTTTTGACCCATGGCCTAGTGACGAATAGCCAGTGAGGAACATTTATCTGGGTTAGAAAAGGTCACGTTTTCCAAATGCATCATGTTTGAATTAGGGGTCGACCAATTATCGGCGCAGATATTAAGCATTTTTATGATTATCGGTATCGGTCATTTTCAAAACCGATTCGCAGATAAAATAACTTAATTTTGAAACGCGCTATTTGGCTTTGATGCAGCCTGTCAGAACTCACCACTCTGTGGCCTAAAGCAATCTCCGCCCACCGCCCATCTGATTTGTTGGGAGTCACGAGTC